>NC_080171.1:51944465-52027832 GCF_950295315.1 Erinaceus europaeus
GAATGAAAGATACAGGACTGAAATTTCCTTCATTGCATCCAGGGCCAAGCTCAAAGTTGGGTCATGTCCATAAAATAAAAGCACACTATCCAAGTGAGCTATCTTGCTGGCCTAGCTGATATATTTTTACTTATTATTTAATTTATATTTTATTTAACTTTTGCGATCATAGTTATTGCTGGGTGGGGCAAGTGCCAGCACTACAAATCCACTGCTCCATGCAGCCATGTTCCCCCCTTCCTTTCTTTCCTTCATTCTATTTTATTTGATAGGACAGAGTTTGAGAAGGGAGGACGAAAATACAAGAGGGAGAGAGAAAGATAGATAACTGCAGTTCCTGAAAAGTAGGTGGGGATTGGGGGTTTGAACCTTAAGCATGGTAATATATACCTATCCAGGTGTGCCCCCACCTGACCCCCACAACCGATAAAGTTTTCAACCAAATAAAGTTTCCCCTTGCTCTCTTTCTCTTTTATAGGTCATGTGGTTGATGGAAAAAATCTAACTCAAGTCTCCCCATACCCAGGTACTTTTACACCAGCATTTTCAGGTACAGGATCAAGTTTCCCGACCTCCAGGGAGATGTCAGTGACCACTTCCCCCTATTTACTAGGTTACAGTTACAACCATCTGAGAGTGCTCTACTGTCCCTGCTTTGAAGGTGTTCTGTCCTTGGGACTCTCCCAACCCCTTGAATACTTGGACTGTGTACTGCCTATTTGCATGCACTACGTAACTAGAAGCAACCCATTGTCGTATATTTTTTTGTGCAACATTTTGTTGAATCAAAGTTTGGTTTCCTGGTGAGCACTCTCTAACAGGATATGGTTATAGTTACTATTAAATATTTTTTTAAATAGGGAAGTTTCCAGTGGAAGGGATTGGACATAGAACTCTGGTTGTGGGAACTGTATGTGTTATATCCCTATTATCACTAATAACTTTTTTTTATTTTTTAGTTAGAGGCAAAGAGAATGAAAGAGACCACATTCTTCTTTCAATGCAGTGGGGATAGGGCTTGAACCTGAGTCATGCATATGGCCAAGCAGCACACTATTGACTGAGCTATCTCATATTGCACTATCTTCTTCCCACCTATCCCTGCACCAGTTAGTTTCATGGGACCATATAGCAATTCTCAAAACTATAAAACAAGCCTCCTAATTTTTCTGCAAGTAAATTTGTCATTTAAAGATGTATAATTTTTCTATTTCTTACTTTTTCTTCTCTGACATCTTATTTTTAATTCCCTTCCACTAATACAGGTTTCTTATAAAAAAATGAGATGATGTTAAATAAAAAAATTACATCATTAAGAAGAGATTCTCATTAAAATTACACTCCTATAAAGAAAAATAACACTTAGAATTTAAATGGCAGTGTAATTATTTTTCAATCAGTTGTTAATTTACTTCAGTAGTATAAAAATACTTTTGTACCATTTTCCTTTCTCTACTGCATGGAAGTTTCTAGGCAGAAGAAAGTTAAATTTTTGCTCAATGGCAGAGCTTAGAGAGGTACTTTTGAAAATCAGGATTCTGAGAGAGTTGGCACTCTATTTTCTCACATCTTCCTTATTAATGAAGCCTTTGTTTAGCAGAGAGTTATTTATCTATTATTTGTCTTATGTTATATCAACTTATGTTTTAAGGGAAATTTATTTACTAAATTCTTTTGTTGAATCCTTAGTCACACATTGGGTGAAATAGGTTCTCTAAAAAAAGATAAACTAGGCCAGTGAATCTATGTCCCATTTTTCAGAAAATGCTGCTGCATTTTGTTTGTTTCAATGAGAAAAAAATAATAAGTGTAACTTCACTGTAGCTAATTAGCTATAGTAATACTTTAAAAAACGGCATGGGTGAGGAGAAAGATGCCAGGATGAATTTCACATGTACCAAACTAATGAAAGGCATTATTGTTATTATTTGTGGAACTGGTGATTTTAGTTTTTTTATTTATTAGTGATTTAATAATGATTAACAGGATTGTGGGATAACAGGGATACAGTTCCATATAATTCCCACCACTAGAGTTCCATATCCCCTCCCCTCCATTGAAAACTTCCATAGTCTTTATCCCTTTGGGAGTGTGGAACAAAATTCTTTATGGGTTGAAGAAGGTGGAAGGTCTGGCTTCTGTAATAGCTTCTCTACTGGACATGGACATTGGCAAGTCAGTCCATATCCCCAGCCTGTTTCTGTCTTTCCCTAGTATAATAGGGCTCTGGGGAGGTGGGGTTCCAGGACACATAGGTGAGGTCATCTGCCCAGGGAAGTCAGTTTGGCATCATGGTAGAATCTGCAGCTTGGTGGCTGAAAAGCGTTAAGATGTAAAGCAGAACAAACTGTTTAATAATTAGGAACCTAAAGGTAAGAATAAGGCAGATGGAACTAAGGGTCTTTATGTGGGAAGAAGCTAACAAGTCTATTTTAGGTACATTCCAAGAGGCCCATGCCTTTATTAACTTTTACTTGAGCCCAATAGTTAACAGGCAAATGATCAAAATATCTAATCTAGAGAGCTGAATCAGGGCAGAGGAAGTCCCAAATATGGGAAAATATATAAATATTGTTAACTGTAACCCTCATCAGTCTAACCTGAGGCTCATATCTGTTCATATTTAGCACAGGAACCTGCCAGTCTGAGCTCATACTCCATGGGCACAGCTAGGAACATTCTAGCCTGCACTCATTTCAGGACCAGACTTCCTCAAGTGGCATAGTAGGTTGACCCTGCCTCCCATTGGGGAGTGAGGTAGTCTCTACCATAGCTATTCCACATTGAGGGCATGGTCCTGTAGAGGCCCACCAGAGGGCTTGTGATGATGTTCATGATGGAAGTGACCAGTGATGGTGAAGAGAGGGATCTATTAGAGGTCTACACCCATCAAATTTATGTGGGAATCCAAGGATTACCTGACTAGAGTGTCACTTGGGGTGGCCTGGTAGTGACCCAAAGGGCCATTATTATTATTATTTTATTTTTATTTATAAAAAGGAAACATTGACAAAAACCATAGGATAAGAGGGGTACAACTCCACACAATTCCTACTGCCATTATTAAAGTACGTTGGCCTTTGCCCTCATCCAGCTTTTGTAGCCCTTACTTTACCTAGCAAAGTTATGCTTAGAGTGATTGAGTTAAGTGAAATAGGAAGTAGATGAGGAGGGTATCTAGGTTTAAGTAGAACATGTTTGACTAAGTGCTTTATGGTAACTTTTTTAGGTCTTTCCACTTGATTACTATATTTGCTGAGCTTTAGGTCTACTCAAGACTGTTGTACACTTTTACTTTAAGGTATATATTTTCTCCTAACTGATGGATATCTAGGTCCTGTAACTTTGTTCAGAAGTGCCCCATCCTGAAATGGAACTAGGGAGTCCCATGATCTAGGGAAGGTCTCACCGCAGTATTGGAGCTGGAGGGTTGACATCCCAGGCCTGGTGTCTCTAGACACAGTCTGAAGTGAAAAAAATGTCAAGGTGGCACTGGTTGCATTGATCTTGTTGGTGTCAGAAGATGCAGTATCAAATAGTATGGATCAAGAGAAGTGTGAAGGAAGATAAGCCAAGCCCCAGAGGTTCCAGGACTAGGAGAAATGCGGGTTTTAAAGAGAACAAGGAAGGTTCCTTGCTGTCTTACAGTTTAAGAAGGCAATAGATACTATTTATTACAGTCAAGTTATTTGGGAATTTGATTTACTTTGAAAATCTCATGGGTAGTATTTACTGTACTGTAGAAGGCCTTGCTATGATTTATGTCATTTAATGCTATTTACAAATAACTATATCTTAGATACTGACAGGACCAGTTGCTTCTTGTCCCCCTGGTCTAAGATTATAAGTGATTTAACATTTCAAAAATATTATTAGAAATGCATTAACAATTTAAGCCCAGTGTTAGAATTCAGTCAGTTTACATATTTGAAACCTTAAGTGCTTAAGACTAAAGAACTTAAGTGCTTAGACTCAGATCTGAAATCTATGCACTTAAAGAGTTCGAGCCATTCAATCTGTTTTCCCCTCTCAAACTGAATGAACAGTGATTTATAAGACTGTAAGTTAATGGAATTATATATTATCACCATTCCTATCACCAAAGGTCTGTAGTTTTGTAAAGTATTAGGAGAGGGAAACAGGAGACTGTGGGCTTGGGAGTCGAAGCAGCTACAAATATTAGAGCAAAGTGAGTAGTTAGAATATGAATTTTTATGAAATCACAGAGAGTAAAATATTCTTGCTACTTTATCAGAATATTTTCTCACTAACTTTTCATAAAGATGGTATCAACTTTCAGAGACATTAGTATAGCAAAATGTCCCTATTGTTCCCCTTTACTAATAAGAACTTGCAGTTTCAGTAGACCATAGCATTGTGGTTATTCAAGATACTTCTATGCCTAAGGCACAGAGATCCCAGGCTCAACCCCTGGCTACTACCATAAGCCAGAGCAGAGCTTTGATTAAAATGAAATAATGAAAATGAAAAACATACTGGCAAACTTAGATTATAAAGTTCTTTTTAGCTTTAATTTTTAATATAATCAATTCAGCATTATTACAAAAGGCTAGACAAGAATATCTGTTCTAATATTGCACCTGGTTAGAATTCCTCCTCAGAGATAATGAGTGATATTATAACCATGTGTTTCTTTCCATGGATATGCATAGGCTCACAAATTTGTATGTGTTTTTTCCCCCTCCTCCATTCTTTCTTTATTTATCTTTTAATTTATCTTTTTTATTTATTTATTCCCTTTTGTTGCCCTTGTTGTTTTATTGTTGTAGTTATTATTGTTGTCATTGTTGTTGGATAGGACAGAGAGAAATGGAGAGGGGAGGGGGAAGACAGAGAGAGGGAGAGAAAGATAGACACCTACAGACCTGTTTCACCGCTTGTGAAGCGACACCCCTGCAGGTGGGGAGCCAGGGCTTGAACCAGGATCCTTATGCGGGTCCTTGTGCTTAGCGCCACCTGCGCTTAACCCGCTGCGCTACAGCTCGACTCCCCCCCTCCTCCATTCTTACATAAATGGTGGCAGTCAGAATATAATATTCTTTCTCTGATTGTTTTAACTTTATGGACTTTGCAGATTATTCTGTATTATAGTTTAATAGTTGTGCTGCTATGACTCAACCAGTATGTTATTGAAAGACATTTAAGATCTTTCTGTTCACTTTTATGAATTACATTGCAGTTTACAAAAGTATACACATAATAAATAGATTTTCTTAGAAAGCAGTGGAAAACAATAGCTGAATAATGGCTTTAGGATTATACTTGGAGATTAGGTCTTTGGCACTTATTTTCTAGACTGGTGTTCTTTGGAACTTTCAACAGGGAAGACTTTTGTAGCATAAGGAAAATGGAACTTAGTGTCTAAATAAGTTTGGAAAGTGCATTTTTCCTTGTTTTGTCTTAGGACTTTATAAAAGACTTGGCATAGTAAAGTCTTAAAGTTCTAATGTGTTTGTTTTTATAAGAGCTCTGCTAAACTCTGGATTCTGATCATACTGGAAATTGAACCTATGATATTCAGTACCTCAACTATAAAAATATTTTTGTGTTTTTAAAACTTTTAAATTTACCTTTATTTATTGGATAGAGTCAGCCAGAAACTGAGAGAATGGGGGAGATAGGGAGGAAAAGAGACAGTGAGACATTTGCAGACCTGCTTCACCATTCCTGAAGTTTCCCCCCTGTAGGTGGGGAGCAGGGGCTTGAACCTGGGTCTCTGTACATTGTAATATGTGTGTTGTAACAGATGTACCAACCACCCAGCTCCTACGCAAGTTTTTTTGTATAACTACTATGCTGTCTCCTGTCACATATGTTTTTTTTTTTTTTTTCCTCCAGGGTTATTGCTGGGCTCGGTGCCTGCACCATGAATCCACCGCTCCTGGAGGCCATTTTTCCCCCCTTTTGTTGCCCTAGTTGTTGCAGCCTCGTTGCGGTTATTATTGCCATTGTTGACATCGCTGTGTTGTTGGATAGGACAGAGAGAAATGGAGAGAGGAGGGGAAGACAGAGAGAGGGGGAGAGAAAGATAGACACCTGTAGACCTGCTTCACCGCCTGTGAAGCGACTCCCCTGCAGGTGGGGAGCCGGGGGCTCAAACCGGGATCCTTACGCCGGTCCCTGCACTTTGCGCCACGTGCGTTTAACCCACTGCGCCACCGCCCGACCCCCCACATATAGTTTTAACAAAAAAATAACTGTCAAAGATTTTTCAGAATTGTGTGAGCATCATTTATTTCAAGATTATTATTATTATTAATACCTGTCGTGACAATTTCTGGGAATAAATAGTTTGGGAACTGCCTACCTATTGTGTTTCCAGTATCTCTCTAGTTCCTTATTAGAGGAAATAATTTAAACATTTAATGTAATCAAATTTTATTAGACAACATATAATTTAACAGGAAAACACAATTAATAGATCTTTCTGAAAGCAACATACCATAGACAAAATTGATACTGCTCAAAAGATTTTTTTTTTTTTTGCCGTTGCTGTTGTTGTTGGATAGGACAGAGAGAAATCAAGAGATGAGGGGAAGACAGAGGGAGAGAGAAAAATAAACACTTGGAGACCTGCTTCACTGCTCATGAAGTGACTCCACTGCAGGTCAAAAGATTGTTTAATACTTAATTGTGATAAATTATGTTACCTTGGAGTCATGCTTTTAATTTTTCCAATTTATTTTGTTGGGGATGTAATGGTTTACAGGACAGTTGCTGACATAGTGTCACTTTTTAAAATTTATGTTTGGGTATGTGCACAGGAGGGTGAGAGAGAAGGAGAAGGAGAGGGGGGGAGAGAGAGAGAGAAGAGATGAGAGAGGGGAGAGAGAGAGAAAGGAGAGAGAGAGAACACAAACATATCACTGCCAGCTTTGGCTTACAGTGTTCTGAAGAGGGTTTGAATCTGGGTCCTTTAACCTTCAGTCATAAAGGTTTGGGGTGCTGCCTCCCTAGTCCTGGAGTCATATTTCTTGATACCCATAGCTTGCTTACCTCAAGAGTTCTATGACAGAACTATCTTTTGTTAGTCCTGCACTAACATGCAGGCAGGAGAGACCAGATACTTTGTGGAGCCTAGTGTGAACAAAACTTGGAGATGTGAAATCATGTTGTATTGGGAGACTAAAGCAGGATGCTTATTTTGGCTACAATTGAAATTAGCCAGTAGAGTGTTAAGGAGAATAGTGAAACTTTCTGAAATAAATACTACAATAGACCTCACAGTTTGCATTTCTGTGATGTAATATGTAGAAGAAAGTGTTAGATTTTTTTCCTTGTTAAAAAACTTATGAATTATGAGAGGGGGAGAGAAAGTGTGAGGATTTAAAAATGGGGAGAAAGAAAGAGAACCTAAGTAATGCTCAGCTCTGGTATATGGGGAACCTATAGTCCGGGCCTCTGACATGCAAACTGATAATTTAACAAGCTAATATACTCCTAGCTGCAATATTTTTGTCTTTAGTGCCTTGGTTCTCACATAGACATAGTTTTGGACCACTAGTCTCCTCATTCACCAGGACATTTTGCAATGGAGACATTTTTGGTTGTTGTGTTTGGAAAGCTGTTATTAATACTTAGAGACAAGGAATGCATTTAAACATTTGATTATTGTTTTTATGTTATTAAAATGTAAACATTTGTCATTTTAATTCCACTAGAAAGTAATTTTAATACTTATAGACAGTGTTATAATGATGTATCATTATACATAACCAACAACATGTAAATGATGAGTCATTCATTGCCTTTTAGTTGTAAATAATGTTACAGTGAATTTTTATGCACAAAACATTTATTAGCATTCAAAATTATTTATTTTGGGGTAGATCAGAAATGGAACTAGTGAGTCTTGCTACATATTGCAAAATTACTTTCTCTTCCACTAATTAATGTTCAACATGAGCAAGAATTAGATCTTAACCAGCCAGTAGGTTGAATGGTATCCTGATGATCTTTAACCTCCAGTGGTTTTATAACATGTCTTATAATAAGTCATATGAGGACTTTGTTTACTTTTGACTTTCTTTCATTATGATAAATACCTGACTCATGGCAATGTTACTGAAGTATTTATTTATTTATTATTTACAAATCTAGTCAGGTAAGTTAGTATAGATCATGATTCTTGTTCTTTAACTCTTGTCAGGTTGTTAATACTAGGGTGATATTTAAGGTAATATGTGGTGATGTCTACCACAGACTGGTTGATAGTCCTTGAGATTAGAATTTGCCAAAAGATTCATTTTCTTCTTTGTGAAATTTCCTAGATCTAAGCAATGAGTGAAGAATTAGAAACATTATGAGGGTAATTCAAAGAAAACACGTTTTTAAAATTTAAACTATCTGGCTATTTTGGGAAAAATTAGGATGACTCTTTGACTAAAATTATGTTTGTAAATTGCCTTGCTTTTCTGCCTTGTTTTCCAGTTTTCCTAGTATAAATTGTACTCAGCAACCTTTAATTTTTTACCTTGCATTTCAATAGTCAGTGTCTTTATTTTATGTGGTCTTCTTGAAATTTCTCATTTCACCCTCCAGAGTGATAGAATCTTGCTTCTTTTTATTATTCCTAAATGTAAATTTTGGAGAAAATTAGAATCAAGCTTTTTCTTCATTGTTATTTTGGATTTGTCTGCCTCCACAAACCAGCATTTTCCTTGTTACCTTTCAGTAAGTTTTTATTATGGATTGTTATGATGGCTTATTACTCAGGCATTATTTATTAACCCAGCTACTCACTAGAGACACATTTTAAAAGTTAGTGCATTCGCCTGTTTGTTTTTATTTTCCCACAAATAATTCTCTACTAGGAGAACTATAATATGCAAGTAGACCATCTGCTATTTCCACATGGGGTATACACTTCTGTTGCTTAGAGTTTTGATGGGTACTAGGGAGTAATTTCAGTAGCTTTCTCAAGAAGAATGTTTTTTATTTTTTTTAAGTTAGTAATTTAATAATAATTAACAAAATTATAGGGTAAGAGGGATACAGTTCCATAAAATTCCCACCACTAGAGTTCCATATTCCATCCCTTCCATTGGAAGGTTCCTGGAAGTATGGACCAAAATTCTTTATGGGGTGTAGAAAGTGGAAGGCCTGGCTTCTGTAATTGCTTTCCCTCTGGACATCGGTGTTGGCAGGTGGATCAATGCCCCCAGCCTGTTTCTGTCTTCCACTGGTGTGAGGTTGTCTGCTCAGGAATGTCAGGATGGTGTCATGACACCATGTAGCTTCTGCAACGTGGTGGCTGAAAAGTGGTAAGATAGAAAGAAGGACCAATAAAGTAACTTCATTAAAAATGTTTCCACAATAATAGGGATATTGGATTTGGCTACCCAAGTCATTTGTGAGTGATTATTTATTTATTTATTTTCCCTTTTTTTGCCCTTGTTTATCGTCGTCATTGTTATTATTGTTGTTATTGTTATCCTTGTTGCATAGGGCAGAGAGAAATGAAGAGAGGAGGGGAAGACAGAGGGGGAGAGAAAGAGAGACTCCTGTAGATTTGCTTCACCACTTGTGAAGTGACTCCCCTGCAGGTGGGGAGCCAGGAACTCGAACTGAGATCCTTATGTCGCTCCCTGCGCTGCTTAATCCACTGTGCCACTGCATCCACTGCAGGGCTCCCCTGTGAGTGATTTTTTAAAAATATTTTCTAGATTGACTCTCTACTTGTAAGGTCTCTGTTTTATTTTTATTTTATTTTATTTTATTTTATTTTATTTTATTTTATTTTATTTTATATGTTACCAGAGAACTGCTCAGCTTTGGCTTATGGTGGTGCTGGGGATGGAACCTGGGACTTGAGGACATCAGGCATCAGAGACTCTTTGCATAACCATTATGCTAGCTACCACTATGCTCAAGATCCATGTTATTTTTTAAATTTTTTATTTTATTTTTTCTATTTTTTATAATTTTTATTTATAAAATGGAAACACCAGCAAGACCATAGGATAAAAGGGGGTACAATTCCACACAATTCCTGCCACCAGAACTCCATATCCCAGCCCCTTCCTTGATAGTTATATAGATATTCTTTAACCCTCTGTGAGTATGGACCCTGAGTCATTATGGGGTGCAGAAAGTGGAAGGTCTGGCTTCTGTAATTGCTTCTCCACTGAACATAGGTGTTGGCAGGCCAATCCATACTCCCAGCCTGCCTCTCTTTTTCCCTAGTGGGGCAGGGCTCTGGGGAAGCGGAGCTCCAGGACACATTGGTGGGGTTGTATGCCCAGGGAAGTCCAGTTGGCATCATGTTAGAATCTGTAACCTGGTGGCTGAAAAAGAGTTAAGATAGAAAGTAGAACAAATTGTTGACCAATCATGAACCTAAAGGCTGGAATCATAAGTGCTCTTAATATAATTTTAAAAACTTTGAAGATGCATACAAAACAACTCAACCTAAAAAATTCAAAGAAATAATAATTGGGAGGGAATCATACCTGTGGATTTTTGATGTAGTTGTAAGCATCTCTTGTTCCCTGAAATTTCAGTGTGTGCCCGTGGTATTATTTAAGCATGAAGAAAAGAGGCATTCATGGTAGGTAAAGAAAAACAAGTCCACCCAATTCACAATAGTAGAGGAGGAGTTAAGTTGGTGGTGGAATTAGTGTGCAGACACCTAACACAGAGGGATGAAAAGAATGTACCCATGTCAACAATTGTCTTGTGAATCATTATTTCTCTAATAATAAACAAGAATAATCAGCCTCCAGACCTGCCTTGCTGGTCCCTTATTTCACAAGGCCTGTGCATGGGATCTGAGAACAGACTCAGGATTATGACATCTTTTGCTCTGGGTTTTGAGAATGAGTGCTATAATTGCTATTGTATCACAGGATGAAAGAAATTATCCCTGTTCTTTCTCCTCATCCCATTTTGTTGAGGTTATTGGTAACCATTGTCCTGGAGCTTATTGCTTCTTCAAAGTGCGAAATAAACCATTTGTTCTGTTCTTTATCTTCCATCTGGATGAACCTCTTACTATTAATAGTTAGAATGAAAAATGAAAGGTTAATTCTGGTGGTGTTGCTTTTTCTATCCCCAAGCTATGTATGAATGCTCCTAAGATCTAACAAACTGCATTCTGGTAGTGTTGAGTTATAGTTGAGTGGCTTTTTAAATCTAGTTGGAAAGTTATAATAGAGTGTTTGGGAATATGTAGAGAGTGTCATATTAATGTGTTGTTCAAACCTTGGATTTCAGTGGAACTAATATGCAGACTGAGAACAAGAGACTCACCAATTAAATAAAGAAGAGATGCCCATGAAAGATAAACCAGAGAGAAAGTCAAAAACCCAGAAGAGAGGATTATCTGGAAGCTGAGACATGACAGTGTTTTTGAAAGGATGCAGTTAAAGGGGTCAGGTGGTGGCACACCTGTTAAGCACACATAGTAAGTACTAAGTATATGGACCTGACATAATGGCCTGGTTTGAGCTCCTGGATCCCCACATATGGGGGAGGGGGAGTAGGATTCACAAGCAGTGTAGCAGACCTGCAGGTGTCTATCTTTTCCCTTTCCCTCTCTCTCTCCTTTTCTTTGTTTTTTTTTCCCTCTTTTTAAAACAAATTTCTTATTTATTTTTACTTAATTTTTAAAAAAAAAATTCCCCTTTCATTGCCCTTGTTTATCATTGTTATTGTTGGATAGTACAGAGAGAAATCGAGAGAGGAGTGGAAGACAGGGGGAGAGAAAGATAGCCACCTATAGTTGGGGAGCCAGGGGCTCGAACCTTAAGCTGGTTCCTGCACTTTGCACCATGTGCGCTTGCTTACTTCGCTGTACTGCTGCCTGACTCCCTCCCTCTCCTTTTCTATCTCCCCCTCCTCTCAGTTTCTCTTTGTCTTACCCAGTAAAATGGAAAACATGGCTGCCAGGAGCAGTGGATTCATAGTCCTGTTAGGGAGTCTTAATGATAAAGTTGGAGACAAAAAAGAAAAAGTGTAATTAAAAAATGGGAGTATGGGTCAACAAAAAAATAACTGAACTGGATAGTGTGCTTCCTTTTTCATATATGCAGTTCAGGTTTAAGCTTTAACCCCACTGCACTGGAGGAAACTATTTCTGTCTCTGTCTCTATCTCTGTCGTCTGTCTCTCTGCCAGGAGGAGTGAAGCTCTAGTGATGACAGGGAAAAAAGGAGAGACATTGATGTGTTTTTTGTTTTGTTTTATTTTTTAATATTTTATTTGTATTGAGGAAATGCTGTTTTATAAGACTGTCTCAGGAGTATAATCTGTAGATCCTCAAAATATATGTCAGCACACTTCTGCCACCCCCAGATTGCCATCTTGCTCTGCCATATGACACCAGGACCCCACCCCTCTGCTCTCACCTACCTGCTTTGAATCCTTGCATCTCCTGAAATAGACCACACTTTATTAATGTTTCCCCCAGTGTTTTCCTTTGTATCTTAAGTCTCACTTGGGAGTTCTACCACCCAGTATGTGTCTTTCTCCTCTTGGCTTATTTCACTTACATGAGCGCCTCCAGTTCCATTCATGCTGTAGCAATAAAAAAGAAAAAAGAAAAAGTGTCAAATATCTATGAGAATATATATAAAAGCTATAGAAGCTTTTCAGGAAATATACATTCCCTAAGAACTCCTAATTTAGTGACTTTCAGTTTACTAGTAAAATTTTGCAGGTTGAAGTAACCACACTAGATTGCCAATGTTTTCCTCTTTTTTTTTCTTACAGCTGAGTAGTATTCCATTGTGTATATATACCACAACATTCTTTTCCAGGATTTTTCATGTACAGTAGGGTTGTATATAGTGCTGTGTATATCATTCGTGTGCATAAATATCTTTGGATATGTTGTTTTGTGTTCTTTGGATGGCTGTCTAGGAGAGGAATATTGCTACATAATTTCATAGCCATACTACTTTCCAGATTGTGTCTACATTGTTCCTTTTCCTCTGGCCACACCTTTTAAGGAATGTCTGGCCTGCATTTTTATGAGCATACATATTCTGGCCTCTTATAGGTCATGCATTTTTAATTGTCCTGTTGTCTCGAGATTTGGAGGGTGTCTCTTTGACATTGGATTACCAAATGTAAATGAGAGCGTTATGTATATGGGTGAGGGATACTCTGGCTTTCTAGGTGGGAGCAGCCTGAAGTTGTAATTTAGTACATACGCATTGTTGCCTGGACCCACTCCAGGAGCATCACCTTGTATTATTTCATAGAATGAAGAGAATCAAAATTGCAGGATCACATGTATATTTTTAATTTTTTTATTATTTTCATCTATTTATTGGATAGAGACAGCCAGAAATTGAGAGGAGGAGGGGACATAGAGAGGAGGAGAAACAGACACCTGCAGACTTGCTTCACCACTCGCAAAGTTTCCCCCGATTTGAACCTGGGTCCTTGTGCACTGTAACATGTGCACTCAACCACGTGTGCCACCACCCGGCCCCCACATGAATTTTTTTGAGACCTTGTGGCCTCAGGCATGAGAGTCTTTTGCATAAACACTATGCTACCTCCTAAACCCACTAATTAACGTTCTGTATATCACTTCACTTAATCAGGGTACATGAGAAGGAAATACTGAGATAGTCTGTGTCCTCCTAAATGAAACAGACACAGGAAATATGTCCTAAACCCTAGGGTTACCCCAAAGCAATTAGAGAAAACTGTACAAAGATTTAATTCTCACTGTGGTGTCATTAATGAAGCAGAACAGAAAAAACTGTACCCTTCTTCTCCTTTATTTTGGATTTCCTCACCTGATATTTCTAATCTCTAAGCCGATGGTGAAAGTACCCTCGTTTCTGTTGTTATGGTTCACAGAGGGAGTCTCTGGCCAGTAGGACAAAGCAGATGGAGCCTGCAGGAGTCTGTGTATGTAGGTCTCTGCAGGTTCAGGTCCAGCAAAGTATCTGACCTCTACCTGGCACCTGCTCCTTTTATTACTTCCATATGCCAATAGAATTTCACTGATATGAGTATTTTTAGTTTTCCTCTGGCCTTAGGTAAGATGTGGGGATACCAGTAATGATGTTGAGGGGGAGGTTAGTGGGGGGGGGGCATTGAGCATGTGGTATGAAGTGAGAGAATCACACTGTGATCCTTTATAGAATTCATTCTATCGGATGGTTTCAGGAAAGCTATACTTGGGCTGTGCTACCATTTCTCATGTTTCTTGCCCCTGTTTTTGTTTTCTTTGTTTTTGGTTTTAGCTGTGTTGTTATTGACTTCATATGCTGGAAAATTTCAAATGGCTTTTTTCAAAGAGCAAAACATTGGCAATCTAGTGTGGTTACTTCAACCTACAAAATTTTACTAGTAAATTGAAAGTCACTAAATTAGGAGTTCTTAGGGAGTGTATATTTCCTGAAAAGCTTCTATAGCTTTTATATATATTCTCATAGGTATTTGACACTTTTTTTTCTTTTTTATTGCCTCCAAGGTTATCTCTGGGGCTCAGTGACTGCACTAAGAATCTACTGCTTCTGGAGGCTTTTTTTTTTTTTTTTTTACTTTTGTTGCCTTAGTTGTTATTATTGTTGGACAAAACAGAGAGAAATCGAGAGAGGAGGGGAAGACAGAGAGTGGGAGAGAAAGATAGACATCTGCAGACCTGCTTCACCACTTGTGAAGTGACCCTCCTGCAGGTGGGGAGCCAGGGCCTAGAACTGGGATTCTTACACCAATCCTTGTGCTTGGTGCCATGTGCTCTTAACCTGCTGTGCTACCTCCCAGACCCCAACTTAGCTTCTCCAAAACAGGTACTCCAGTGTCTTTCCTAATCTCTCTTGGGAAAGTGAGTGTACTTTATTTGATTTGTGCCTCATAGATTTCTTTTAATACGTAGTCCAAAAAGACAAGAACTTCAACATACTTTTTTCTTACTATAGAAACCCCCTTATTATTCTCCTTGTTTTTTGAGCAGTGGCCTAAGTCAAATGAGAGAGAGAAAATACAGAAGTGGGAGAGGGAGATGGAGAAAGAGACAGACACAGTACCACTGCTCCACCACTCATTTAGCTTCTCCAGTGCCACCTGTGATGTTCCCATGTGGTACTGTGGCTTGAACCCACTAACTCACACATGGTAAGGTACACAGTATACCGATTCAGCTATCTAACAACCCTCAATAGTCCTTTCTTTATCCTGAACATTTATGAGACTGTATAATATGTGCCTTCCACTAATTTAATTCTCATGAATATCCTGGAAGATAAGTAGTAAGGGTGAAATAGTATGTTCAGCCATTAAATAGAGAACCTGGGACTGCCAGTAAAGTCTGCCACCTTCCAAAGCCAGTGTTCCACACTTTAGCGCACTCAAGGAATAAAAACATCAATTGTCATTTTTGTTTGTACCTACAAAGACAACTTCTAATACTGCCTCTCGTACATTCTGTGATGTTATATGTTGTATCATGTGTTATATGATAGTGCCCTGGTGGTTGTCTTCCACTTATCTTCTTCCTTTAAGAATTAGTGTAAAATTTAGAAACTATTTTAGATTGTGGCAGAGTTCTCAGAAGGTTTTTTTCCCCACTTACTTTGCTGGATTCATCTTCCAGGGCCAGCTTAGTGCTCTCCTAGGGAAGAGCTTTGTTTTGTTTCAAACCCAGTCCAGTTTTTACTTTGTGTTTTCCCTTTCTGTTTTTGCTCCTTAAGTTCAACATATGAGTGAGATTATCTGGAGTTCTAACTTTTTATTTTGGCTTATCACACTTAATATTATTAACATGGAGCTTGATTCCTTCAATTTCCATCCAAGATAAGGTGAAAGGGCTGGGCATTGGGAGTTTAGTACATGATGGTGGAAAATTACCCAAGTTGGGGGGTGGTGAGAGTGTTTTGTAGACACTTATCACAGGGAGATGAGAAATTATACCCATGTGTCAACAACTGACTGTAATCTCTTAATGTCCCATGTAGTCCATTAATACCCTATAAAGAAAAATAAATAAATATATACATATTTAAAAACAGTAGTGAAGGCCACTGTTGTCTATGGTTACTCATCTGGAGAAAGGAAAATAACATAAATGAAGTATTAGCATGCTTACTTCATCAGCTACATGACTTAAAATTAGACAAAATAATGAAGTAGACATAATTGCAAGGTGTTTTAATTTAGTCACATAGCCACAGAAAATATGGTCCTGAAGCTAAGGCATATTAATTTGTTTAGTGCAATTTGTTTGCAATTCTGTGGATATCATCACTTAAAAAAATAAAGTACTGTGGCTGTATTCCAGTGACATTTTGAGATGGTAAAGGTATTTATTATCCTACCATGTCTCTTTATCTTTCTGTGATAGCTGTGTAAACAAAGGATATAGCCAAGTTAAACCTTGAGATAGGGGTTCCAGATGGTATTAGCTGAAAAGACACCTGGCATCCAAAATGGCTGTGCAGATCTTTGTACATAAACCATGGGGATTGTTTCTTTTCACTGCTCTAGTGACTCAGTAATACACCAGTGGTCTGGGAAAATTTGCCTTCAGTCTCACGTCTGCTGCATTTTAACTTCTTCATACCTCTCATTTTTTAGTTTTTTTTTCCCCCAACCATTGCATAGGCTTGTGAAAATGAATGCAAAGCAAATGCAAGAATTCTGAACTTGGTTCAAAAGAGTGAGGTCACTTTGAGTTAGTACTTTTGCAGTACAAAACATAAGTCATTAAATAGCTGAGGCATAACTCTGCTCATGGGAAAGTTATTTAACTTCCCCTGAGTCTGTTTCCTCTTTTGAACATGATTACATCATTTAAAATCATAGGTTATAGTTTAATGAGTTAAATGAGATTAGGCAGTTAGCATTGTTACTGACACTTGGATGCTTAAGAAGTATGTGACACTTCTCTTACCCCCACTTTCTTAAATGACCATATCCAGAGAGAACCTTTTAGTTGGTTAAGAGTATGGATGCAAGTTCTATTTCTCAAACAGTGCCAAACTAACATTATATATATATATTTGATTTTTTTTTCCAAAAAATTCTGCATGTGTCTGTTTGTATCTATGTATCTAAGTACTCCTGAGTCTGGGTCATACCTTATGAAGTATACCCTGCAGTTGTGACTTCAAACCTTTTGATTTTAATGCTAAGATCTTAAGATGATAGAAAATAAAGTAACACATTTGAAACTAGAAAACTCAATAGCTTCTTTGGAGGGCTTAAAAAATCTGTATTAGTAATTCCAGCAAATGGGTCTGAATAGGTTTCTCCATCTGAAGTGAAGATTGCATATCGGGTAAAATCTTGCTAGATACCCCTGGATAGATTTTCAGTGTGAGATAAGACTTCATATAAGTTTGCAGCCAAGAATTGATCTCAGATCCAATTTCACCAGAAGAGCTTTAATATTTTTAGAAGTAACACCCTAGCAAAGCATATGGTAATACGTGATACCAGCAGTATCTAAAAATTCATGTTTTAATTAATTTCTAGAAAATGAAATTGTCTCTTTTTTTCCCCTGATGCCTTTGGTCTGAATTATATGAAATTGCACCAAATCTCTGGGTAAGTTGGATTTTGCAGAGGATTGAGAGATAAATTGGGATGCTATAATATAAAATAAGGAAAATGAATAGTATTTAGATGGCTAGGATCTAGGTCTGGATTCTGTCACCAATTCTGCTTTCATGAGACATGTAATCTGAACCTCATTTTGAACCCTCTATTATACAGCAGGGTTGTATAATTTCTTCTTTTTCTATTTCTTTTTCTTTCCCTCCAGGGTTATCATGATTGGGACTTGGTGCCTGCACTATGAATCCACTGCTCCTAGAGGTCACATTTTCTCCCATTGTTGTTGTTATTGTTGTTGCTGTTGTTGGATAGGAAAGAGAGAAATTGAAAGAGGATGGGAAGACAGACGGGGGAGAGAAAGATAGATACCTGAATACCTGCTTCACAGCTTGTGAAGTGACCCCCTCCCCCACAGGTGGGGACCAGGTGCTCGAACCTTGTCCCCTGTCCTTGCCCTTTATATGTGTGCCTGGCCCCTAACCTGTATAATTTTGAATGTTCTATTATAGCTTTTATCTTTATTAATTATACAGCTTCATGATAGAAACAAATTATTTGTATTTCTCTCCTAAAATTGTGGTCTTATACCCTCTAAAACCATACATTTTGGGTAGTTATAAAGAATGGACCTATGGAAATTCAAAGATAGAAAAACTGATTTTGGGCAGTCTAGGAATATATCCTTGTCATTTTGCAGTAGAACGCCTCATTGTGCATGCACAGAGAAATTTTTGCTTAGTTTGTACAATATGTTGCTCATTCATTCAGATTTCCCTTATTTTTTGTGATCATCCACCATAAAGTTCACCATCTGCATATACCTTCAACAGGTTTCTGAACATTCAGATGCTTCACTGAGTGCTTCTTTCTGCATAGATCAGATAGCTTTATCTGTGTGCATGTATCTTTGAAGTGTGGTTCCCATTTTACCTGAAACACTCACTCAGAGGTGTTTGACCACAGTGTAGATTTATAATTCATAGCCCATTCTTTTGGGGCCAATACTTTTAAAAGTATTCATTTTTAAAATCTTATCAAGTGACTTCAAATTTCAGTAAGCTTCAAAAGTACTGTCTTTGGGAATTAAGGATCTACCTTTTGTCCATGTTCATGGGGTTTAACATATAATGAGAGTTCACTGAGTATTTTATTTCATGCACATGTGTAATACCAGCAAGTGACATCTTAATCTCAATTTTTGAAATTCTTTATGATCAGAAGATAGAGAGGAGACTTCTGTGCTATGTCATCTCATATACTCTTTTGACTATTTATCTTAGATTTCAGTGGAGTGAAGGGTTTTGAGTTAAGAGGCCCTAATTTTGTAGAAGGATGAAAGTACCAGGCTTCTATGCATAGGATTTCTCTGGAAATTGATTAGAGTTTACTTCTCCATGAATGACTTGTATGACCTTGGGGAAGCCATTGAATGTGTTCTGACCTTTATTCAGTCAACTGTAAAATGAGGTTATAATAGGTAAGCATTAAAATAGTTGACCTAGTACTGAATATGAGTGATTCAGATTACTGAAATATCTGTAGGTCATCAAAGAATTTGCATGAGCTGTAGTTTGACTATAACACAGAATTTTGTTTTAATACACAGCATAATCAATTATCAAAATACAGGATAGAATATATTGGTAGGTAATTCCACATAAGATGTATAAGGTGATGTATGGATAATTAGAAAATATTAAGATGTTGTATGTCAGTATTAAATTTTGTTTTTTATATTTTGAGCTAATAAATAGTATGTCTATAGTTCATTAATAAAAATATCAGGAGCTTGCATGCTGAGTTTTTCTTTTACCCAGGGGTATTAGTATGTGATTTAGGAGGCTACTATAAAAGATTGCATTTTTTTTAAAGCAGAAGAATATGTTTTATCAGGGCATTCAATTTTATTTTCTTTTAAAAAGTATTTGTTTTTATTAAATTTACATTATTAGTGATTTAACAGTGTTGTACAAAATTATAAGATTTAAGTGGTATGGTTTCACAGCCATGCATGGCCTGTGTGAGATGTCATATTCTCCAACAAAGTCCTGTGACTCCAACTTCCTCTAATAACCATCATACTTCTCATAAAGTCTAAAAGACAAGACTGTAGCAAAATAAGAAAATATGTATATATAGATAGGTAATTACAGAATTAATAGTCAACCATATCTCTGACCTTGGGAGAACTACTGTAGTTTTCCAATGGAGGAAATGAGGACACAGGACTCTGGTGGTGGGAATGGTGTGGAATTACACCCGTTATCTTATAATTTTGTAAATCAATATTATACCACTAATTTAAAAAAATCACAAAAAAAATCTTAGGAACCATGTAAATATATGGGTAACAGTTTAAAATATAAAAGTAATCTAGATATTATGCAGGTATTCTAAAATGTTTGTGTGTGTCTGAAATATAAGAAATATTCATGGCTATAACAGGGCATAGTGAGGTTAAAGAACTTTTTAGTACAGCAATGTGTTCTTTGTATTTTAGTATGGTTTCAGTAGAGAATTACGAAGCTAGTTTTGCAAATTAGACACATTAGAGTAGAGTGAATTTGAACAAAGAGTTGATTGGCTAAGCCACTGGGGAATGGATATCGAAAACATTAAGCTGTCATTTGTCTATACTCTGCAGAGATACAAACACTGTACTCCCTTTTGCTATATATGTCCATTTGAGTATATTCTGTGATCTTTATGAGGAAGTGTATGTTCAGCAGGAAAATTTCTGTTTCTCCAGATTCTTTTAGGAAGTTAAAGGAAAGTTTTAAACTTTCCAAGTGTGCCTTCACTATTCTCTGGCCACTCTTTATATACTTCCTTATCACCGATATTTAACTAGTATGATACATACATAGCATTGCTAGTTTTCTCTTCCTGCTCATAAAACCCCTGATCTCAGTTTTGTATACCTTATGTCAGACTATAATGGTAAAGAGTGCTGAATCTGGTCCAAGACTACTTGAATATGATTCCTGTCTCGTGTGACTTTGGTCTCTTAAGGGTTTCCTTACTGTACAATGAGGAGCAAAATGGTACCTACCCTTCTGAGTTGTTAGGATTATGTTGGTTAATACTTGGGAAATTTGGAGTACAGTCCCTGTGCATAGTATTCCTGTAGTAGTTATAATAAAGGTGATATAAAATTATGATGTGTATTTTAGGAAGGTCACATTTTTTATTATATCATTACTGATGTACTCTTTTCCATTGTGGAAAACTGGGGCCCGGGGGAGGGGGGGGCGGGGAAACCAGACAAGCACAAAGAAGAAAGTTAAAATAACCTCCCACAGGTAATTTTACCATAGATTTAACCCTTTGTCTTTTCTTTTAAATATTTTTAATATATTTATTCACTTTTGTAGCCCTTGTTTTTTTGTTGTTGTAGTTAGTATTGTTGTTGTTACTAATGTTGTCATTGTTGTATAGGACAGAGAGAAGTGGAGAGAGGAGGGGAAGACAGAGAGGGGGAGAGAAAGAGATACACCCGCAGACCTGCTTCACAGTTTGTGAAGCGACTCCCCTGCAGGTGGCGAGCAGGGGGCTCGAACCAGGATCCTTATGCTGGTCCCTGTGCTTTGCGCCACATGCGCTTAACCTGCTGTGCCACCACCAGGCTCCCAGCTCTTTGTCTTTCCTGATGATTAATTAAAAGGTGTTGACCAGCAAGTAAAATACCTGTGAGTGGGATGGTTCTATACCCCTGAAATTCATTACCCTGTTTTGCCTGTGCCTAGCACAGTACTGAGATCACTGTCATTTAGCTGACATAAATGTCTTTACGTCTTAGTACACATTTTTGTGACTTGGATAAATCACCTATATATTTCTAGACTTTTTTATTAACTCCAAAAGCTAAGTTTAGACTAACCATCATTCTCTTTTTGATTTGGTTAAGTCATGGTCTGTCCAATGTCCTTTTATGTCACTAATGAAAGGAACAGAAATGACTTTGGATACCTCATATGGCCAACACATTATAAACCACAGTTAAATGCTAAACTCTCTCCTACCTGGGAATCAGAACTAAACAGTACAGAAGCAGCTTTTGCTTTAAGGAGCTAAGTAGGGTCTTGACTAAGGAACAATAATCATCCTTTCTTGTGTAATGAGGCTCCTGTGAGGAAAACCTATGGGTGTCTCTAGGAAAAAGAAAGCAGTAAGTGAGATGAATACCCAACTCTGAATCAGGTGGCCTGTTTCATCTAGAGGAAATCAGTTTGAGGAACTAGTTAGTGGCATGGTGGAGCACACAGATTACCATGCACAAGGACCTGAATTCAAGACCCCTAACCACATTTGCAGGGAGGGACCTCACGAGCAGTGGGACAGTGCTCTAGATGTCTCTCTTTTCTCCAGCCCCCATCTGTCCACTTATCAAAAGAAAAAGAAAAAATGGCCACCAGGAGTGGTGGAGTCATGTAGAAACTGAGCACCAGCAATAACTCTGATGATAGGAAAATCAAAAGAAGTTCAGTTTGATTCAGAATCATGTGGTTTGCTAAAATATGTTAAGCACTTGCATTCTGGGAGCTGAGATTCAAACTCCTATTCGCATGGAGTATTTTTTCAAGTTGGGATGACAGTTGTCTGCTGATTGAGCCCAAGGGGTACACAGCATGCCTTTCTTATCTCCTTGTCTCTTGGAGTCAGCTGTGAGACCCATTGAGGCTCAAAAACAAGGATGAAAAAAATGAGTGATACCCTTAAGACATTCTGATAATTTCTTGGTTATTCTGAACTCAAGTAGGAAGCTATTATTAGAAATTTTGGAAGGATGAAAGTTGGTTTTTCTCTCTTAATGGTCATTTATCAATCAGGCAATTGTAGCAAATGACAAAGAGGTCTTGAATACACTGGCTAAACTCCATGTAGGTACATGACCTATGGAGACATTTAAATATAACAAACTAAAGCTGTTCTTCCTTAGCAAAAAGTTAACATATGGTGCTGGCATATGTATCTTTTTCATGTCTAGTTTCTGTTCTTTTAATTCAGTTTGGATTTTGATGTGTATATTGTGTGTGTGCATGTATGCATATGTGTAATTGCGTGCATGATGAGTAATAATAAGAGTTTCTGTTTAAGAGTAAACATTTAAAAAGTGACACTTAGCACAAGTCACCTTTCAAATGAGAAGCCTAAACTACATTTCATTATTAAATTTCACTGTTATAGGCCAAATCTTGACAATGTAGGCAGCATAAAAGTGTTCAAAATGGAGGGCACCAGTTAGTGGCACACTGGGTTAAGCACACATAGTACTAATCACATGTAGTACTAAGCACAATCACACATAGTATTAAGCACAAAGATCCAGCTTTGAGCCCTGGCTCCCCATCTGCATCGGGGATGCTTCACAAATGGTGAAACAGGTCTGCAGGTGCATTTCTCTTACTCTCTCTAGCTCTTCTTCCCTTTCTCTATTTCTCTGTCTTAGGAAGGGTAGGCTGCCAGGAGCAGTATATTTCATGGTGCAGATACTGAGCCCCAGTGATAACCCTGGAGGCAAAAAATATTGGATGGATGATCTCTGTTAAATATAACTAGAACTTCCAACCTGTGTTCCTATGCCAAAACTCATTCCACCTTTCTAAATAATGCTATTTTTTCCACTTAGAAAACTTTGTAAATGTTATGTAAAGCAACTTGGTTAAGTCAAATCCATCATTCACTATTGGAATCATGCCACATTACAACCTCTAGTGGTTTGTTTTATCATGGTAGAGGGAAAGAGGTATTTTTTATTGGGTTTTGAAGGGTTATTTACTATTGCACAAGTTTACTTGCTTATTAAGACCTTAAAAATACTCCAAGTAATATATTTAACTGAGTAAGATTATAATGGAAAACAACTTAATTTGGGTGCTTAATTTAAATGTCGTTTCTCTCTGTCCACTGAATTGACACTACCTTATCCTTGACATAGACTTTAAAGCTAAAATAAAATGTAAGAAACTGTCTTTCTTTATTATTGAAACAACTGTCTGCACTAAGTTTTCTGAGTTTTTTTTTTTTTTGGGTGTGGATTTAATTTCACAGAAATTATTCCAGTTTGTTAGATACTAGAGAGAAAGGAGGTCTTCAGCCACTCATACATACACATGTGTTGTTACTTTATGTTCCCTTTTTTTTTTTTTTGCTTATAGTAGAATACCTGCTCTAATTTGTTTATTTAAAATGTGAATTCAGTACAAGAAATAGTTATTGCTTTAATGGTATCTTCTTTAGTAGATATATCTTTAGATGTAAACAGTTGTTTGATGGAGCTTATAGTAAATTGTATTTTTATTTGATAGCTTTTGGACGTGAGAATAAACATTTAATGGTTAATCTATGTTATGTTTTATTTTAGCCTGAAAATTACGGCCATATCATAACCTTGTCTATGTACCTCATGTTTTTATGGATTTTCTGCCTGGATGTTATCTGTCAAGTTGAGAGAGTGGGGTGTTGAAGTCCCCTACTATTACTATGTTGCTGTTAATATATTGCTGTAGCTCTCTCAGTAGATGTTTGATATATTTAGATGGCTTCTCATTGGCTTTTCTCTTCTTTTCTTTTCTTCTTTTTTTTTAATATTTATTTTATTTATTCCCTTTTGTTGCCCTTGTTGTTTTATTGTTGTAGTTATTATTGTTGTTGTCGTTGTTGGATAGGACAGAGAGAAATGGAGAGAGGAGGGGAAGACGGAGAGGAGGAGAGAAAGATAGACACCTGCAGACCTGCTTCACCTCCTGTGAAACGACTCCCCTGCAGGTGGGGAGCCATGGTTGAACCGGGATCCTTATGCCGGTCTTTGTGCTTTTTTTTTAACAGCTTTGCTCAGCCCTATCTTTTGGTGGTATAGGGCATTGATCCTGGGTTCTTGGAATCTCAAGCATGAGAGTCTGTTTGCATAACCATTATGTTATCTACCCCCCCTCTCTTGTTTTCTAATGATCTTAAATTAACAGGGCATAAACTGCTTTAAATTTCAAATAAATTTGTTTTAAGAAAACAATATTCTCCAAGAGCTGGTATATTTGTTTCTCTGGTACACACAACACCATACTATACTATGTATCCCAGATGCTTTGTTAAATGCTTAATGTGATTTCTTTTAGCATTTATATCAACTCTTTAGATAAGCTTTTGTGTACACACACACACACACACACACACACACACACACACACACACACACATACACTCTCCTCCCTCTCTTTTCTCTCTCTCTGGGAAAAATTACTGCTTTAGAAAGATACACATGGAGCTTGAGTTCAAATTTAGCCCATGGAGCTGTTTTTAACTCCCATAATTATACCCATAGTCTTACCTTCTTTATCTGTCACATGGATTCAACAGACTAGCTTGTTTGGAGGGTTAAATTGTTAAAACAAACAAACAAACAAACAAACACCTCTTAGTGATCTGGGAGATGGCACAAGCATGAGGTCCTGAGTTGAATCGCCAGCAGTACTTGTACCAGAGTGATGTCTGGTTCCCTCTTTCTCTCTCTCTCTGTTCCTGTCTTTCTCATTAATAAATAAATGAGATCCTAAACAAACAAACAAACAAAAAAACCCTCTTGCTTCCATGTGAAATGTATTTAATGGTAGTAGCTATTATGGATACTGTTGGGGGAATAAAAGCCTGAAGATTAAAATAAAGAATAATTGGCAAATATATATATATATATATATGTATAGACATACACACACACATATATTGCACTTAGTCCACAGTATACTGACCCATAACGCTGTAAGAAACACTTTTTTCTTGGGGTAATGCACTACTGGTAAATAATTAAATATGTGAGAAAAAGAATACATTCACTTTCCAAATTAAATGAGATAGTCCCTTGGTAGAACCATAGCTACTGGGGAAATAAGCTGTTGACTTCTTTCATGTAGTTTCTTGACAGAGCCAAATGGTACTGCCAAGCAGAAGGCAGGGCCTAGGGCTTTTAGGGTCCTGCTAAGCAAACAAACATGCAGATTTGTGACCCAACTTCTAGATGCAGAGCCCAATGCCAATTTTTGCTTATCAGGTCACATGTTGCTAGCTAGATTGCGCTCTCTCTCTTACTTTCTTTCTTTTTTTCTTTAATGTAGTGGAGGCTGGGCTCAAACCTGGGTCATGCTTATTGCAAAGCTGTGAATTATTCAAGTGAGCTATTCCACTGGCCCTTCTATATAGTTTCCTAAGGTTCTAAGTTATCTTGTGTCAGAGCAATATGTTGCCTCAAATCTGTCTTTTGTTATGTTTCTAATATTTCTTGTGATTATTTGATTTACATAGAAATTATGGAAACAACTTATTGGAAGAGTCGACAATGTAGGGTACAAATAATAACCCAGAAGCACAATACAGTGGACTATTCATCACATCATCCATCAAGTTTTTTTTCCCCAACTATTGCTGTGAAATATAGATGAAAAGTACTACTTGATCATTCTCTTCTACTTTGAATGTAATTTTGTTCCCTGGGGGGCAGGGGGAGAATGTGTAAACAAATCTGTCAACTCATGCTTGTGTATCTTTTTCTCTTAACTCAAGCATACCCAAGCATTAATAAGATTCTACTGTAAATATATATATTTATATTTTTTCCTCCTCCAGGGTTATTGCTGGGCTCGGTGCCTGCACCATGAATCCACCGCTCCTGGAGGCCTTTTTTTTTTCTCTCTCCCTTTTGTTGCCCTTGTTGTAGCCTCGTTGTGGTTATTATTATTGCCCTTGTTGATGCAATTCGTTGTTGGATAGGATAGAGAGAAATGGAGAGAGGAGGGGAAGACAGAGAAGGGGAGAGAAAGATAGACACCTGCAGACCTGCTTCACCGCCTGTGAAGCGACTCCCCTGCAGGTGGGGAGCCGGGGGCTCGAACCGGGATCCTCACGCCGGTCCCTGCGCTTTGCGCCACATGCACTTAACCCACTGCGCCACCGCCCGACCCCCCTACTATAAATATGTTTAAGGGGGGAATTAGTGTACTCTTTTTAAGTAGCAATTCACCTTACCTCACATTATGATCTGTTCAAATGTTTTCATTATGCTTTAGATGAAAGATGATTGTATTACGAAGAGAAATAAAAGTTTCCAAATATATAATATTTAAAATAGAAAATCACATAAAATTTACTTTTTATTTTAAGTGAACAGTACATTAGCTTACTATGTGCCTAAAATACATAATAGAAGTGAATTTGCTTCATTTGATTTAGCTCAGATGAGGCAACATCGTCTCTTCCAATAATAGTAGTAGTAATAAAAATAATATGTGGCACTATTTCAGGAATGAGAAAAAAATTAGTGTTTTTAGTTATTTTGAATAAACAATTTATAGTACTATATTCTCAGAGGAATGTAAGTACTTTTTCAGCTTTGTCTGAGTTTTGAACAGATAAACATTTCAAACCAATTTGTTACACATCTGCTATTACAGAGGGAAATAAGTGAGAAGTGTCACAGTTAACAGTTTTGACAAGTTTGTACAAAAATGGTATTTAACATATCCAGATGTTCTACCCAGAAAAATAGAGAATGACTCATACTTTACGTTAATCTAATAGAGAAAAACCCTTCATATCCACCAGTTTTTAGTGTCCCACATATTTCTAATATACCGACAGTGGCCTTTCCTATAGAGAGTAAAGTAAAACTTCATAAAATTTTGATTAAAATTTTAAATAAAAACATTTGAGATGATGTTATTTCCACCTCATTATGGAATAAAATATTGCACATGTATATTTATATAAATAGGTAAAATGTGATTACCTCCAGGATTTTACTTAAATTAGAAATAAATGACATTTGTAACTTCAAAATAACATGCAGAAAATGGAGTCTGGTTTGTATGCTTCTCAAATATTAATAATCATATTTATCTTAGCAATTGTTTGCAAGCATTTCAGATTATGTCCACTTGATGCTTTCTTGGCCAACTGGTTTAAACATTTGTTTTTTAAAAATCGTGTAGATGGCAAAATAAAGATAAAGCATAACTGATTTATTGTATTACAGAATCTAGTCTTATTTAGGGCATACTAGTATATAATCATATCCTATAGATAGTACATGAATTAATGCATAATTATTTGTTTTAAAGTACCTTGAACCTTTTGTTTACTACAGAGGAAAGCTACTTGTTTTTATGACATACATGGCTCACGCTTTCCTCCTCTGAACAGGTCATACTGATATAAGTATGGAACCATAAGGTTTTATGCAATTTGATTTTTCCCTTCTGTCTCTGCTTCTAGCTTATAATATCACTTTGTATAATTATTCATATTATTGTTATGCTATATTATACTCTTTATGTTATATTATAAGAAATATTTTTTACTAGTAGTATATAAGCTACAAGAGGCTTGTTCTTTCTCTGTGTTCTTTTTTTTTTTATTTCTATGCCCAACCAACAGTAACCATAATAGATCTCTCAAGATGTTAGATATGGGTTGACTTTTTTAAAAGCTTATGTGTTTATCTATATTCCACATATGAATGAAATCATTCAGCAGTTGCCCTTCACTTCCTTATTACATTGAGCATAATAACCTCCATTTGCATCCATTTTGTCCTAAATGACACAATTTTGTATTTTTAAATGGCTGAGTAGTACTCCATTGACTATATGTCTCATAATTTGTTTATCCAGTCATCATTGAGGTTGTTTATATATTTTGGCTATTGTAAGTAGTACAGGGAATTCATACTGGAAAGGAAGAAGTTATCATTATTAGGGCATGACATGATATTAAGCCTAGAGAACCCCCAAAACGCTAGGAAAAAAAAAACTACTGGAAATTATCAATGATTTCAGTGAAATAGCAGGATACAAAATTAAGACTAATCAATCCGTGGCAGTTCTATTCATAAATTATGATTCAGAGGAAAGTGAATTTAAGGGAGCAATCCCATTTACAATTGAACACAGAAAGATAAAATACCCAGGAATAAATCTAACAAAGGAGGTGTAGGATCTATACAATGAAATCTATAGGACATTGCTAACTGAAATAGAGGACAACACAAAGAAGTGGAAGAGCATCCCTTGTTCATGAATTAGAAAAGTAAATATCTGCCACAAGCAATCTATAGATTCAATGCAATCACTGCCCAAACCCCAATGGTATATTTTAAGGAAATTGAGTAACTTATTCAAAATTTTGTGTGGAACCCTAAAAAAGCACAAATAGCCAGAACATTTCTGAGGAAAAAGAAAAAAAGATGGAGGTACTACAACCCCTGGCTTCAGTTTCTACTACAAAGAAGTAGTAATCAAAATAGTAAGGTAAGTACTTAAAATAGTAAGGTACTGGGACAAAAATGGACACTTGGACCAATGGAAGAAGCCAGAACCTCTCCCTTCTGTACCTCCTTACCCAAAGTGGGAAAATGTTAGCTGATGACCAGAGGTCTCTGGATCCCAATTCCACTGGAAGAAGAAACATTTGTAACCAGGAATCTTTGTTTCTGAAAAGAGTGCCCTGAACTAAAACCACACATATACAGTCACCTAGTACATGACAAGCCAAAAAATTTCAATGGGGAAAAGAAAATCTCTTAAACAAATGTTGCTGGGAGAACTAGAGAACCATATGTAGAAAAAAAAATGAAACTTTGACACCAGGCATCAAAATTAGCTCAAAATGTATCAAAGATCTGAGACTATGAATTACTTAGAATAACACACCATTGAGGGAGTCGGGCTGTAGCGCAGCGGGTTAAGCGCAGGTGGCGCAAAGCACAAGGACCAGTATAAGGATCACAGTTCAAGCCCTGGCTCCCCACCTGCAGGGGAGTCACTTCACAAGTGGTGAAGCAGGTCTGCAGGTGTCTATCTTTCTCTCCCCCTCTCTGTCTTCCCCTCCCCTCTCCATTTCTCTCTGTCCTATCCAACAACAATAATGACAACAGTAATAACTACAACAATAAAACAAGGGCAACAAAAGGGAATAAATAAAATAAATATTAAAAAAAAAGAACACACCATTGAAATAACATCAAAGCTGTTATTTGGAGACTCAACCCCATTGGCAAGTGAAACAAGAACAAGGTTACATAAATAAGAATATATCAAATTAAAAAAAATCTACACACCAAAAGGAAATTTCACAAAGATAATCAGTCACCAAGTTATAGAATGTTGGTCCTTAACTATTACTACTTTGGAATGTCCTTCCTTTTTCTTCTTCTCTTTCAGATAAGCCAAACAGTGCCTTACTTTCTCTGATGCTTCTTAGATTCACTTCCTTTTCAGTGATGGTATAAAAACAAAGATTCCTGGTTACAAATGTTTCTGGTTCCAGTGGAATTGGGATCCAGAGCCCTCTGGTCATCACCTAACATTTCCCCACTTTGGGGAAGAGGGTACAGAAGGAAGAAGTTCTGGCTTCTCTAGTTTAACTTCTCTGCTGGACATGGACATTGGGTAGTTGGTCTATATCCCCAGCCTGTTTTTATCTTTTTTCTAGTAGGGAAAGGCTCTGAAGAGGTAAGGTTCCAGGACATATTACTGAGGTCATCTGTCCAGGGAGGTCAGGATAGATTAGTAGTAATTGCACCTGTAACTTGGTGGCTTAAAGACTGGAAAATATCAAACAGGTCAAAATGTTTAATAAGCAGGAACCAAAGAGTAGTAATAGAGCAGATTATAATAGAGACCCTGCAGTGGAAAAAAGAATGTCTTAATTTTAGCTATGTTTCAAGGTGCCCAGGACTTGATTCATAATTTCTGCTTGAGCTTGATAGCTAACATGAAGGTGGGCTAGAAATATTGTCTGAGAGGATGGTGTCAAAATTGAGAATAGAACTATAAAGCTAAATAAGGCCAGAGAATAGCTACCAAACTTGCTACCATATTTGAAAAGAATATCTATATAAATACAATTAACCATTAACCACATCCATCTGACCTGGGACCTGTGCATCTTCATATTTACCACAGCATCCTGTATAACTTTGATTCCCTGTCAGTCCAAGCTCATAGTCAGTGTCACAGCTGGGACCTTTCTAGGCTGCGCTCATTTCAGAACCAGTCTTCCTCTAGTGACAGAGTAGGCTGATCTAGCCTCCCTTTGGAGAGTGGGGCAGTCCTCACCATTGCTAGTTTATAGTGAGAGTAGGCTTGTGGAGAAGCCTACAGAAGAGCTTCTGATGAGATTCCTGATGGAAGTAATCAGTGATGGTAAAGAGAGGGCTCTACTAGAAGTCTAGACCTAGGCAAGAATGTGTCTTGTTAATGCACGTATTACAGTGTGCAAGGACCCAGGTTCAAATCCCTGGTCCCCACTTGCAAGGAAAAGCTTCATGAGTGATCAAGTAGGGCTGCAGGTGTCTCTCTGTCTCTTTCCCTATCTCTATACCACCTGCCTTCTAAAATTCTCTGTCTCTATCCAATAATAAATAAAATAAATGGAAATACTAAAAAAAAAGAGATGAAGTCTAGGCCCATTATATCTATGGAAAGACCTCAAGGTGATACAGTGATCTGGTATTGGCCAAAATGGCCATCATTAAGTGAGCCAGTGTCTTACCGTATTCCAGTTTTTATAGTCTCTTCTTTGTCTTACAAGCTTGGACTTTTTCCTAGTTTTTTTTTTAATTTTACTTTATTTATTTATTCCCTTTTGTTGCCCTTGTTGTTTTATTGTTGTAGTTATTATTGTTGTTGTCGTTGTTGGATAGGACAGAGAGAAATGGAGAGAGGAGGGGAAGACAGAGAGGAGGAGAGAAAGATAGACACCTGCAGACCTGCTTCACCACCTGTGAAGCGACTCCCCTGCAGGTGGGGAGCTGGGGTTCGAACCGGGATCCTTATGCCGGTCCTTGTGCTTTGTGCCACCTGCGCTTAACCCGCTGCGCTACAGCCCGACTCCCTTTTTCCTAGTTTTTAAAGCCTTGATAGTCACTTGTATACAAGCCAGTTTTAGGCTTACAGAGTCTCTCCTTGAGTTCGGGAGGAAATAGACCTAGATTTCTGTGTACCCAGAGTTAACTGGAAGTCTTTTTTACATTTACTTGTTTGATGATTCTAATCAAGGTTGCCATAGAGACAGTAATTGTCCTCTAGTTATATTTTTTGCCACTATAATTTCTTGGCCAATCACATATGGTGCTTCTTCTAAAGATTGGCAATGGTGACAGTAATGTTGATGCCCTGTCAGAAGAGATTGAAAGATGGAAGAGCACATTTTACTTACTTTGTATAGTTAGTTGAATAGCTGGAGTGAATTAGGAAAGTAAAGTAAGTAGGGATAGGAGAGGTTGACATCTAAACCTAAGTAATAAATATTTGATTAGAGAATTCATGATGCTTTCTTTAGGCCATTTCTAGGATATTGCCAAGCTTATTGAGTCTAAATCTAATCACAGGGGGCTACTTTGTATATAATAGGCCCTAATTTATGTAGATGTGAATACGTGTACATGGTATCATAGGTCCTAACTTATATCTAGGACCTGTAACTTTGTTAGAAAACATGCCATCTGAAATGGAACTAGTTAGTGCTATGTGTTAGGAAAGATCTCACTAGGTTAAGTGAGTTGGGAGGTTGGCATCTCTGGCTTGGCGTTTCTGGAGACAACCATAGCACAAAGGCAGTAGCAGCATGACTTGGAAGAGTGGCATCAGTAGTGTGGATTTAGTTGAGACCAGCATAGGTTTGGGCAGTATCTTTCTGAATGTTTAAGTAGTGAACTTACCTAAAAAGTGGGAAATATCGCACTTTAACATCCACAGGGTGTTTTGTAAAACTCTTGTATGATTTCCTAGAAATGAAATAATGAAATATGTGGCAAGCTGAACAATCAGCTCTTTGAGCCCCATACTATTGAAATTTTCTTTGTTTGAAAGGGAAAATACAGGGTAAAATTTTAATTAGATATGGTCTGTTACAGAAGACCCAGGGACTCTAAATGAGAGAGGGAGAGGGAAAGGAGCTAAAAAGGGAAGTGGAGTGGAAATCTGGTATATACACAGTGGAGGAAGATGACAAGTTGGTAAATGATGCTGTCTGCTGACACCTGTCATGGGGAGATATGAAAACTTACTCCAGTGAAAATTGTAGTCTTATACATCATAATTTTTCTCCGGTGAATGATTTAAAAAGAAATTTCTTCGTTTATTTGGATAAAGTTATCAAGGGCAGGTTCCTTAGTGTAGTAGCATATATGAACCTGGGAGTGACAAGTTATGTGATGGATGGCAGTCTCCGAATGGAAAGCTATCTAGATAGGATGAAGCTGTGGAACATAAGTGAACAAAGATAAATGTGTTGCACTGTGATTAGTGTTTGAAAAATGAGCTACCCTAGTAAAGATTGGGAAGAAAATACTTAAGAGTAGATGAAAAAAAAAGTATGTCAGTTTTATACAGAGTGCCCAGTTTCAATGAGTTAATCATTTCTGCGTTAACTAAAGAAAATAGGGATTCTACTTATGTTTAGAGTAGACAGCCATCTTTTCAAAATAAAACATCTTGTATATTGAATTCCACATCAGGGTGACAATATATGCATAAAATGATAAGCATTTGGGATACAGTATTTTTAATGTGGGAAGGCTGGTCAGAAGAAGTCTGTAGTCATCTGGAGAGGAAATTGTTGAAAGCAAACATAGCATAGTAAAAAATATGGATTTTTGGAGTTGAGTATTACTGCGTAAAAAAAAAAGTTTGTTTTTTAACTTAATTCCAGTGACCTTGTAAAGCATAATTTCAAGTTTTGTTTTTATTTTAGTTTTTCATTAAATGTAAGATATATATTAGAATAGTTCTGTCAAAAGTATTTGGAAAGATTCTGAGGTGATTTTCCTGTTGTCTTCCAGCTATTGATTTCTAGTTTGATAACATCTTCAAAGAATATACTCAACATAATTTTAGTATTTTTTTAATTTGCTATTTTTTATGACCTAGGATTTTATGAGTCATGGTGAATATCCCTTAGATATCTGTAAGAATGAGTATTCTGCTGCTGTTGGCATGTTGTATACATATCAATTAGATACTGTTGGTTTCTGTGTTGTATAGTTATTCAGTGTCTTTGCTAATTCTCTTTCTGTTTTCTATCTAGTTATTATAGCAATTGCTTATCTGAGCATAGAGTGCTACAGTTCCTGTGAGGACTCACCCAGTGTGGCAGGCCTGATGTGTTCAGAGTAGCAAGCATACTATAGCATGGGGAAAAGTTAAAGCTTCCTCAGTATTATGCAGGATTGCCTTGTAGAATGCAGTTAAATTATTATTGTAATTTATAACAGCATATGCAGGATTGCTTTATAGAATACAGTTTATTCTTCCCTCTTTACCAGTATCTGAATATTTAACAAATCAAAAGAAGTTATATGAGAATATATGTCTCTAAAGGGATAATATATGTGTGGAAATTATATGCATTTGGAATATAGTATTCTTATTTATTTTTGAGACATTTATTCTTTAATGATTTAATAATGTTTAACAAGATTGTTACAGAACAGGGCTACAACTCCATACAGTTCCCACCACCAGAGTTACTTGTCCCATCCCTTCTACTGGAAGCTGCCTTATTCTTCATCCCTCTAGGGGTATGGACCAAAATTCTTTATGGGGGTACAAAAGATGGAAGATCTGGCTTCTGTAATTGCTTCTCCACTGAGCATGGTCTTGGCAGATTGATTCATACCCCCAGCCTATTTCTTTCTTTCCCTAGTGGGTGAGGGTTCTAGAGAGGTGAGGTTCCAGGACACATTGGTGAGGTTGCCTGACCAGAGAAGGCCAGATGGCATCATGATAGCATTTGGAACTTGGTGGCTCAAAGGTGGTATGATATAAAGCAGAACAAAGTGTTTAATATACAGGAACCCAAAGGTGGGAACAAAGCAGATAAAATTGGGGATTTTCATGTGAGAAGAAGCTAGGAATTCTATTTTAGATACGTTCCAAGGGACTCATGACTTTAGTAGTTTTTGCCTGAGCCTGATAGTTAATATGCAAGTAGATTAAAAGTATTGTCTGGGAAGATGATGTCAGAGTAGAGAATAGGACTAGAAAGATGGATTAGGGCAAAGAGCAGCTTCCAAATATGAGGTAAGTATGTAAATTTCGTTAATTGTTAATCCCATCGATCTGACCTAGGGCTCATGTCTATTCATATTGTGCACTATAGTATTTATACTCAACCAAGTACACCATGATTTGGCTCCTAATTATAAATGAGTTGAAGAGTTTAGATTTCTAGTTGCTAGTGACTTTTAGTCAAATACAGAGATATATACTATTTTGTAATGTTAGCATGTAGAATTAGCATGCTTTCATATCTCAGTACATGTAAAAGTATGTTTTTGCTCTTTAGTCAAAGATGTACTTATTTATTTGCTCCCAGAGAACTGCTCAGATCTAGCTTTGGTAGTGTTTCGGTTTGAACCTGGGACTTCAAAGCCTCAGGCATGACAGTCTGTTTGCATAACCATGATGCTATTGTATTTCCATGCTCTTAAACTTAAGCTCTGATAAAAATATTCTAATTTATTTTACAAGGCTAAATCTGGGTTTTAGTCGAGTTTAAGAATCAAATAAGTAGGAATTTATTTTGATATAAAAACCAAGACCATGTAGGGTTTTAAAATATAGATTTTTTTTTTTTTGCTGTTGCCCTGTGATTGCAGTTTGACATCTTATAGTTACTTCTTAATTAGGTTCTTATTAATGGTTCTGGGGAATGATCCATCACAGAGGTGTGAAGGCTGGCATAAATCTATTGTAGGATACTTTAATTCATGCCCCAGCACTATAGACTTCCTATTAATGTATATGTAATTAAATTGGAGTTGTTGACAGTGGTTGAGCTTGAGTTAGAAAATGAAATAATAGCAGAAAGAAAGAAAGAGAGAGGGAAAGGAAGGAAGAAAGAAAGAGAGAAAGAAAGAGAGAAAGAAAGGCTAAAATAAACCTCTTATAAAACCAAGGGAGATTATCTTGGAATAACACGAATTCAATAGTCACAGTTCTGTTAATGGAATTAACCTATTTTTTTCAGGTTTAGAAAAAGTTACTCCTGATCTTCATCTCTTTGGTTTTTGGTTTTTTCATTGTCATCAGGATGATCACTGGAGAACGACCTGTTCAGCAAATCCATTGCTCTGAATGGCCACTTTTCCATTTTTAATTTTTGGAACTTGTTTATACCGACAGAAATTGAAAAGAAGGAGGAGATACAGAGGAACAGAAAGGGATATGGACAATGGCATACCTGGTTGAGCACATATTATCATGCTCAATGACCCATGTTCAAGTCCCAGCTTCTCACCTGCAGGTGAGAAGCTTTAGGAGCAGAGAAGCAGGTGTGTCTCTTTCTCTTTCCCTCTATCTATCACTCCTTTCTCAAATTCTCTTTATCCTGTCTAATAAGGTGGTGGGGGTGGGGGTGGCCACAAGGAGTAGTTGCTTCATTTTGCTAGTACTGAATGCCAGCAGTAATCCTGGTGCTAAGAAAAAAAAAAAAATGAGAGAGAGGCAGATTCCTTCATTAATACTTTACCAGCATTGGGGGTGTGTGGCTGGGAACTTGAACCCAGCTCCTTATGCATGGTAATGTGAGCACTCTATTGGGTGCAACACCACCCTGTGCTGATCTCCTTCTTTTTGTTACTATCACTACCAGTAGCAGAAATTGTGGGTTACCAAGAGAGAAAAAATATGAAGTAGAGAAATGATGTAGTTAAAAAAATTAGTTCTTTGGAAACTATTCAGTTGTAGTTTTACTGCATTTATGATTAAATCAGTATGACTAAATGAAGTTCTTAACAGCTGTTGGGCGAGTTATTAGGCATAAATCTCTGATTAAAATATTGAAATTGTTTTTTCTAGTATCCTTTGGGTAAAAATGAATTCCTGGATATATTAGCAATGTGGACTTTCTATTATTACTTCTCTTAGCATATATAGTTTACAGACATTTGTTATGCAAAACAAAATCAAGGCAGTTGTTATACAAAAAATACATCAGGCCTCTGGAGTTTTCAGGTCTTCCCTTACTTTGTATTAGTCACTGCATACATGACACCATATTTTTGCATTAATTTGTTGCATTTAAATTTTTAATTGCCCTTGGTGTTGACAATAAGAGCTTTTAAGAAAGGAAAGTTTTTCAAGGATTTGGATAATGAATACCCATGTAGACTTTAAATAGTAATCTACATTTTATTTTATATGTCTATGATTTTTTTCTGAGTCATTTAAAATTTGGTTGGTATTACAAAAATTTATTCTTAAAATTTCAAAATGTTTTTTATAATGATGTTCTCATATCAAAACATAATGCCATCATCAAACTTTAATTTTCACAACTACCTCCAACTTACATTTTGTAAGTTTTATCTAGTGCAATAGAGAATACAGACTCATGAGCATAAAGTCCTAGGCTCAGTCCCTAACATCATCAGTAGATAATTGGATAAAGAATTTGGACTGGGTGTGGTGTACTACAGCCAAGCAAAGAACTCTGGGAAAAAAGGGGAAGGGACATGAAGGAGAGGGTGTAGGGGTCCTGGTGCATGATGGTGGAATAAGACCTTTGTTGGAGATGAGTGTTTTGTAGATACCTATCACAGGGAGATGAGAAATTGTTCCCATGTGTCAGCTGTACTGCAAACTACTAAGCCCCTATAAAATGATTTTTTTAAAAAGTAAAGTTTTGCTTTTAAATACATTGTATGTTAAGATCAATCAGTATTAGATTTGTTGAAAGCTGCATTCTTTGACAAGGAATGGGAAAGTGGTATTGACTGTAGTTTTATAGAAAATTAAGAAATATTATTTGGAAATGGAAATATTTCCTTGGAGGAAATATTTCCTTTTTGGAAAAGAAAAATCTTTTTACATTTAATTCTCTCAACTGGCTTATAGAACAGTGCAATCAAGTCAAAGTTTATCCAAAACACAGGGGAAGCTTTATTATCATCTTTGCTTAGTTACCATCGCTTTGCATATTTGCATATTAAATTATTTTTTCCACATATGAGCAAAACCACATATGAATGGTTGTTCTTTATTTCTTTTATCAGCACAGTCACCTCCAGACTCATCAGTTTTGTTCCAAAGAATACAATCTCACCTTGTTGATTGTCAAATAGTATTCCACAGTACATTTGGTCGGAGGGGGTCTTGACTTGCACATACCATATTTGGGCACCATGTATGGGTGAGATTATACCTCTGAAATCTTACAATTTTGTAAAACTCTATCAAATAATTATAAAGGAACATTGCTTTTGCTTGAAAATATGTATGATATTCTTTGTTTTGTTAGTATTTTAAAGAAGTTTTTACTCTGAAATTATGTGAAACTTATGGAGTAGTTCCATGATCAACATAAAAGCTTCCAAATACAGACATTAGATTGTGGGTTTCTTTGTCCAAAAATTAACTCTTTGCTCCACCGACTATATCCTTCTGTCTTGAACTGTTGAGTTGTTGGAAAAGCCCTAATGCATTTTTCTATGTTTTTACTTGTAAAAATAAGTCATGACTTTTCTGAAAACCCAGTACTTGTGTTAACTGTAAACTAATCTTTGAATAGATCAATACATATTTTGTAAGAAAAAGGACATTTCTTACATAACCTTTGTATACTGGATAACAATCAGTATATATATAATCTAGTTCACAGTCTGAATTTGAATTTCTTCAATTGTTTCAATTATAACATTTTACCTCTCTGCTGGCTTCAGCATTCATTCTCAAGAAATGTGTCTTTTTAATCTGTAAAAGTTCCTCTCAACTTTGTTACGATGGTACTTCAGAGAGAATTGGTGAATTATTTTGTGGAATGCACCTTAACCATGATATATATTTACTTATAATTGTATTTGGTTATTTGTTTGTTTATTTAATTATTTACCTATTCATTTATATTTGAGTTGGGACCGTGGATTCCTATTTAGTGGATTATAAACTTTCACTAGCAGTCTTTTATACTCCAATTGTTCCAAAATTGGCAGTGGGAACTCCTTCAAGCTGATATTCCTTATTATCCTATTATAATTTTAGTGTTTACTCATTTTCTGCCACAACATAATCCTCCAAGATGATTTTGTATTTTCTCTATGTCACCTGTGGGATTCACCCAAGAAGTCTAGTTCTTTTTAGTGGAGAATAGGTAATTAGGTTTTGATGACAGGCATATTCATAGTTACCAGAGCAGTCATAACATTTAAGATCTCCTGAAGCTTGTGATCAAAGGAGACAAGGACAAAAGAAATGGACAAATGACTGGGTATATTATGTCATATATAATGTATATATGTATATATTATGTCATATATAATATTATATATGACATAATATAATTATTTGTCCATGTGTATATTATGTTATATATGTTATATGACATAATATACACATTTATTTATCCAGCCATCTTTAAAAACTTATGAATTTACCACATACCTTTAGTTTCAGGTCAGTCCTACAGGCTTCATCTTAATATACCTTCTTCCATATTTGTGACTTATTGCAACCTCTATGAAAAACCCGACTTGCATTAAGTCTCAGTATACTGCCTTCTTTATTGTTCAATTCTAAATATATAGGGCTTTTTTGTATTTCTTAGCTATACTACTATGAGAAAGAAACTGATTATACAGTGTTTATTACTTGTTTATGGTTATTTTTGTCTTTAGATTGAGGGTATGTGATGCAGCATTATGAAACTACATGTGCACAAAGTTTTCCACTGAAGTGATGTTTCTTTCTAGCTGCAAAATACTGGAAAAAAAATCTAAACCTGTTACTTGGGAGGTTTCTGTTTTTCCTTTCTTCACTAATTATGATCTTTATCTGAAATGTATTTAGCTCATGTTTCTCTTATATTCCATTTTAGGATCATGGTACCCATACTTTTTGATTTAATTTATTTTGATATGTAGGCTGTTGGTATGGTTTCAAAGTGAAGCAGATCTCCAACACATGTCACTGTTTAAATTATTATTATTATTTAAATATTTATTTATTCCCTTTTGTTGCCCTTGTAGTTTTATTGTTGTAGGTATTGATGTCATCATTGTTGGATAGGACAGAGATAAATGGAGAGAGGAGGGGAAGACAGAGAGGAGTAGAGAAAGATAGACACCTGCAGACCTGCTTCACCACTTGTGAAGCGACTCCCCGGAGCCCCCAGCTCGAACCGAGATCCTTATGCCAGTCCTTGCACTTTGCGCCATGTGCACTTAACCAGTTGCACTACTGCCCGATTCCCTGTTTAAATTATTTTTTAAACCCTTTTTACCTTTTTTGTTTTAAATGTATATCATTATTATTATTATCATTATTATTATCATTATCATTATCATTATCATTATTATTATTATTTGCCTAAGGGTTATCGCTGAGGCTCGGTGCCTGCACCATGAATCCACTGCTCCCAGAGGCCATTTTCCCTTTTGTTGCCCTTATCATTGTTGTTACTATTATTGTTGTTATTGATGTCATCATTGTTGGATAGGACAGAGAGAAATTGAAAGAGACAAGACAGACAGGGGGAGAGAAAGATAGAGACCTGCAGACTTGCTTCACTGCTTATGAAGCGACCCTCTTGTAGGTGGGGAGCCAGGGCTCGAACTGGGATCTTTATGTAGGTCCTTGCACTTCACTCCATGTGCGCTTAACCCACTGTGCCATCACAAAAAAATTCTTTTTTAAAAAATTTCTTTACTGGGGGATTTATGTTTTACATTTGACAGTAAATACAATAGTTTGTAAATGCATAACATTTCTCAGTTTTCCACATAACAATACAACCCCCACTAGGTCCTCTGTCATCCTTTTTGGACCTGTACTCTCTCCAACCCCACCCCAGAGTCTTTTACTTTTGTGTAATACAGCACTGTTTAAATTCTTAACACCCAGTACCCATTATAGTTTTCAGTCCCTTTAAGTAACTAGTATTATCAGAATCTGGTTTATTATCCTTTTTTATTTTACTTTTTCCCCAGAGGGTTAATGGCTTACAGTATAGTCTTTAACATGTAGGCACAGTCTCTCATCTTCCCTTGCTTGGTATGTAGGAGACACATCAGAACCCCAGTGTCCCTTCATATCTCATTTACAAAAATGTAGAAATATGTGTATATATTTTTTAGAAATATGTGTATTTTCTATCTCTATTTATCATACACAAAAGTTAACATGTTTGTGAACTGTGCTTTATTTAACAGTATATTCTAGGACTTGTTGCATATTCATATAGATAGTACCTTTCTTCTTTACAGATGCATGGCACTCCTTATTATAAATATTTCTATATTATGCATTTCTAAGCCATCTTTTTAAAAATCAGTATTTAGGTTATTTCCTGTATTTTTCAATTAGAAGCAAGCACTACTGCAGTGGATGACCTTGTCAATACGCAATTTCATGATGTTGAAAGTATATTTGTAGACTATAAATCCTACAAGTAAGATTTATTTTCTTCTTTAGAGCAATTTTACTGTTACTGAGACAATATTGTTATTCTTTTTAAAAAATTAACTGTAATTTTTATTTATTTTACTTTATTATTGTACTGTTACTCAGTCTTGCCTGGTATAAATTAAAATTCAGGTTAACAAGAGACACATTTTTTCTATTTATTTTTACTAATCACTTAACTTTGTGAGAAATACATATCTTTTCATTAATCATCACAAAGCATTCAGAGATAATGAAGATATCTTAAAATGTTTTATTCTTAAATATATGTGGCAATAATTTAAAATATAATAATTAGAAACAGGATAAGATACAGAGGGAGAAAGTCAAAGAGACACTTGCATCCTCCTCTACCACTTGTGAAATGTCCCCCTTGCAGATAGGGGACTGGAGGCTCAAACCCAGCTTCTTGTGCATGGTAACTTGTGTGCTTTACATCCATATAGGTGGGGATCAGGGTTTTGAACCTGGGTCTGTGTACATGGTAATATGTGTGCTTAACCTGCCCAAGAAACACTATTTGTTTTACATTTTCTCTTGCTTCATAACAGTTGTGTAACTGCATTAGAAATGTTGGAACTCGGTGGCAGGAAATGTGTGGAATTTTACCCCTTATCCTATGGTTTTGCTGATATTTTCTATTTTATCAATTAATTTAAAGATTTTTTTAAAAAAGAAATGGTGTCTATCCCATGATTTAAATAGAATGCAATTGTTAATTCATCACATTTATGTCAGTGAAGAACTGGGACATAGGAAAGTGTTTTGACACTAGAATGTATGCTTTTAAGTTGTGAGGCCCTGGGATTGAAATATAAGAGAATAATAAGAACAAGATAAATGGAGTTTTTTTTTGTGTGTTGTAGGGGCTCTTTAGTTTTCTTTTCACATTATTTATCACTTACTATCTCTTATGAAAAATAAAATAAAATTGGGGTGGGGTTAAATGGCTATGACTTTGACTCTGGCATCATATGGGAGCATGATAGATAGCACCAAGGAAGCTCCATGGACAGTAGAACATGACTTGGGTGTCTCTTAGCTCACTCTCTTCTTCTGCCTCACACCTCCTCACTGTTCTCTCTTTCAGTATCTTACCCCATTCTTCACACCTCTCCTTGCCTCCTTAATGAAAAGAATAAAAAATAATTGACCCAGAAGTCACAGGGCAATATCTTAAATTCTTAAGATCCTGAGTTGATTCCTCTGCACCAATATAAAAATGTCAGTGCATAACTGACTAGTGTTGCTTACTGTCTAATATCAGAGCCCAGTACATCACAATAAACCTAATAGGAAACTGGTCTTTATAGCTTGTTTATAATTGTTTTATTTTGATGTAAATATATTCCAGTTTGTGAAATAAATACCATTATGTTAAGGTCCTTGAAATGTAGTTATTAAATTTTCTTCTTTAAAATTGAGACAGAAATTCAGGAGGGATAGAGAAATAGTTGTAGCTGCAACACTGCCTCACCACTCATAAAGCTTACCTTCTGCAGATGAGGACAAGAATCCTGCATCTGGATCCTTCAGCATGGTAACACATGTGTTCTATTCAGCGCATAACTGTCCAACCCCTAAATTTGCTGATTCCATTGTAAAAGTGATATATACAAATTTGTGGTTTGGCACTAGTTAAAATTGAAAGCAGAGAAGGAAAATTGGAGAAATATTGGTTTCTAAGCAACCAAATGCATAATACCAGATCTTTATACCAGTTGCTTAATATTAAGATGCCTAACTTGTAAGTAATTGATTGAACAGACATGAAAACAGCTATTATAATCCAGTAAATTGTAAGCTTCTTGGCACGAATGCATTATGGTTAGTTTAATTAATAGAATGGCTAATTCTCCAGTGATAAAATCCAGATAAATTCTCTGCTTTACTTATGGATCTTTACAATTGGTTGGATTAAATATGCATTTAGTTTTCAAATTTTGATTTGAATATGAGACTTTTGATTTCCAATCAGTCAGGAGGAGAATAAGCTACAGCAGAACATTGAATTCTCTTCCACTTTCCCAAATACTGGTCTAAAGGTGTAGATAGTCTCATAAAATATATGAAGAATAACATCTTATATTCATCAAACTCTATAACTTCCACTTTTAATTCTACTTGAGGTCTTTATCTCTCTTTATCCCTCTCCCTCTCTCTCTCCTCTTTCCTGCCTGGTTTTATCTATGTTACTAGTTTAATTTTTGTACCATCCAGATAATTTCCAAATATAGACCTCCATCTTTAATGTCTTCCTTGATAATTCATTTTTGTACATATTGAACATTTTAACTATCCTATCTAAAACTAAATATCAGAATGTCCCACAAGAATTTTTTTTTTCTTTCTTTTGCCTCCAGGTTTATTACTGGGGCTTGGTGCCTGTACTAATCTAATCTACTGCTCCTGGAGGCCATTTTTCCCATTTTTGTTACCCTTGTTGTTGGATAGGACAGAGAGAAATCAAGAGATGAGGGGAAGACAGAGAAGGGGAGAGAAAGGTAGACACCTGCAGACCTGCTTTGCCGCTGCCCATGAAGTGACCTGCCTGCAGATGGGGAGCCTGGGTCTCCAGCTGGGATCCTTCAGGTGGTCCTTGTGCTTTGTGCTTGTGTGCTTAACCCATTCCACTATTGCCTGGCCCCCGATACATTTATTTTTAAATTAATTTCTCATATATAAAAGATTAGTTTTATGGGTTTGGTCTGAATTTTGATACCTGCGTGTTTTAACATTCTAATTCTCCCCTTTGTTACATTAAGCTGTCCTGACCTGCCAATCCTGTCTCAGTAGTCCTACCCAATAAATTCTATCTCTTCTCTTAAACTTGTCAAGTTTTCTTATCCTTGGATGTGGACATCTCAGTACTTGGGTAGTTGAGTGTGGTGTGGTCATATTGATGTAAATCAAAGATATTTGAATTTTACTTCTATATCAATTTCAGTCTCAGGGTTACCTAAAGAAACAAACACCGTTGTTACCCACTGACCACCTGATATGCTTACTGATATTTTATTTATTGATCCCCTTATCCCTTTTAATTCTTTTATTTTTAAGACTTAGCTCTGATTCCTCTGGGATTCCTTCTTGAATTGTTTTGCTCATACACCCTCCACCATCTCAAATTAGTTCTGCTGTCCCTTTACTAAGGCCTTCATGGGGTACAATTTATAAACCTTTATGGTAGAATTATTAAATTTATATTTAAGCCCTTCAAGTGGCTAGGCTTCTCTCCCCCACCCCCTTTTTTTTAAAATCCTTTTTTGCCTGGTACGCTGTTGAAATCATTATAAATTTATTTATACATTTGTTCACTTTGTACTCTGTGCATTTAGCCGAGTGTGTCACTGCTTGGGCATCTCTACAATTTATGTATTTTCTTATGAAATATTCAAAATTAATTGCATAACAAAAAGTATGTTTTCCTTTTCAGTGACAATGAGAAGAGTAATATAGTTTTGTATTTTATTTTGAGTATTTATGACTGCATACCAAAATACTCCCAAGCTCAATGAATTAAAATAATAAATATTGTTTTCATGGTTTTATTAGGAATTCATGGATTCTTACTTGGGCTAGACTTATCTGGATTTTTTTCCCAAGGCAAAAAAAATCCTGTAATGTCCAGTATCACTTTTATGTCTTCATCTGGTATCTTAACTGGGGTTGTAGAATCTAAAATGACCTCACTGGTATGTCCAGAGATGAGCTCTTGGCTATTAGCTCTGCCTATTTCTTATCCTTAGGGAACTTGAATAGGCTCATGGGGACCTTAGAGCTATAACAAAATGAGGAGAATATTGTAGAGGAAGAAGTGATTTGTTGGCAAATTGGTCCCACTTTTCGATAGTTCACAGCAAGTTAACAACCCAGATTCAAGGCACTAGAAAATAGATGTCACTCTTTTAATTTTAACTGGGGAGATTAATAGTTTACAATAAATATAGTTGTTGGGGCATGTATAAAACTTCTAAATTTTAAGCAAAACACTGTCACCCTCAATTTAGGTCTTCTAATACCATCATGCACCAGGTCCTGAATGTCACCCAACCCCTTACCGTCCCCCCAGTTCTTTACTTTAATGCAGTACAGCAAGCCCAGTCCAAGTTCTACTTTGCGCTTCATCATTCTGTTCATATTGTTCTCTACTTCACTCCTGTGAGAATGCCATACATCAGAAAGGATAGTAACAACAAATGCTGGAGGGGTTGTCGGGGGAGAAGGGATCCCTCTTGTACTGCTGTTAAGAAATTTAATTGGTCCAGCAGTTATGGAGAACAGTCTGTAGAACTCTCACTCAGAAGGCTAAAATTGGACCTACCCTATGACCTGGCAGTTCTTTCCTGGGTTCATATCATAAGGAATAAACCACAACCATGGAAAAAAAAAATCTATGTTTACCTATATTCCTAGCAGCATAATTTGTAACAGCCAAAACCTAGAAGTAACTTAGGTGTCTGGACAACAGATGAGCTGCTGATGCCTCTCTTGATGGGAATAAAGACTATGTTAATATTGTAAAGGAATGTGCATACATGGGATTATAACAATTTGTGACATTAAAAACAAAATCAGCACAGTATTACTTGTTAGAACTGAGCTAACTTCCATTCTTTCTGAATACTTTTTTAATACTTCTTTTTTTAAAATTTGTATATATAAAAAGGAAACACTCACAAAACCATAGGATAAGAGTGGTACAACTCCACACAATTCCCACCACCAGAACTCAGTATCCCATCCCATCCCCTGATAGCTTTCCTATTCTTTAACCCTCTGGGAGCATGGACCCAGGGTCATTGTGGGGTGCAGAAGGTGGAAGGTCTGGCGTCTATAATTGCTTCCCTGCTGAACATGGGCATTGGAAGGTTGATCCATACTCCCAGCCTGCCTCTCTCTTTCCCTAGTGGGGCAAGGGTAGGGGGAGCAGGGCTCCAGGACACATTGGTGGGGTCCTCTGTCCCTGGAAGTCAGGTTGGCATCATGTTAGCATCTGGAACCTGGTGGCTGAAAGAAGAGTTAACATAATAAAGCCAAACAAATTATTGACTAATTATAATTTTTTTTCTTAATAATGTAGTAACCTGGGGGTCAATAGCTAATGGTTATGCAAAGAGTCTCTCATGACTGAGGCCCTAAGTTCCCAGGTCCTAAGTCCCCCCACACACACACCACCAGCAAAACCAGAGCTGAGTGGTACTCTGGTAAAAACAAAACAAAACAAACAAACAAAAAACCATATTATTCTAAGAACAGTATGAAAGATTTTCAAATAAACACATAAAGGTAGGTTGATTTGATAAGTTTATAGAAAAATCTTTCTATCAAAGGCATCATGTTGCGTGAATCAAGCCAGAAAGACTGTTACTGAGTGATTTCATTTATAGGTGGAACTTCAGAACAAAACACATTAAGGGAAGGTATAATGTGAAACCTGGACTGGGTGAGGCATATTACACTAAAGTAAAGGGCTCTGGAGAAGGAGGGGAAGGGACAAGATTAAGGGGCTTTGGGATCCTGTGTGTCTCCCTAGACAGGGGAGATGAGAGGTTGTATCTGTTGTTAAAGACTACTGTAAACCATAAGCTTTTAATCTCTCCATACATATATGAAAAGACAAAAAATTGCCAACTGAAAAGATTGAACTTATCTGTAGTTGTTACTGCTTTTCAGTAACTGACGTTGCTAAAACAAACAAAAAACTTTTAAATTATCTATTGAATGAAGCAACCTGGTAACGAGTGATAAGCATGGAAAAGTCATTGGTTGGAGACGGTCTTATTTTGTTCTCAGGCACTGAACATCAGTATATGTGGATTAATGTTAACTACCCATACATAGTTGGAAATTCCATTGCAGTAACTTAACTTCAGTTAATAGATGTCTGTCTGTTTTTTTAATTGCTTCAAGTTTGTGTATAGGGAGGTGTATTACGAAGTAGCTATAAACACTGTTGTCTTTTTTGGTGGAAATATTCTTATATCTCTACAAATGGAATTGCTGGATCATAAGATAGGCATCTGGGTAACTTCATAAGAAATTGTAGAACATTTTTCATACTGATTGTGCTATTTTACTTTCCAGCCACTTAGTTTTCCAATTGCTCTACCTCCTCACCATTGAGAAGAGTGTGATAATTGAATGCTGTTATTTTATTATATACCTAGACCAAGTATCAGATGCCTTAGGCAAAGTCTAAATTTCTACTATTATATATAGTAGTTTCTGATCCTCAATTCTTGACTTCATCTGTAAGATATTTTTCTAGAGAAAAATAGAAGTATTACTGAGTATATAATGTCACTTTAGGAGGTTTATTTGCAATCTGAAGTTATATAAAATTCATGCTGAATTTTACTATTGTCTTCTCCATCTTTTGTTTTTGAGGAAATTTACTGACAGTGGTTCTACTCTTTTCCTACTTGGACATTTTCATCTTATTCAGAAATAAAAATTCTTGGATATTGAAGACAAAAGCAGATCTTATAGTACTAGGAGTCTGGTATTGACTGCCCATACTCGATGCTAATTAAAATGTATCTTTTTCTCTGAGGTGGACCTGAGCTATTTTGTTCTAATAGCAGGTATTATTTTTCCTTATTATAATCATGAATTTGCTATTGTCTAGGCATATGTTTGTACCAACTTCACTATATTGTCTGTCAATTTGGCATTCAGAATTCAGTTTATAAAATGTCATCTTTATCAACTAAGACAGAAAAGCTCAAACTAGGAGAAACAATATAAAAATTATAAAGTTATACATGTATGTGTGACACATGGAAATGAAAATACCCACCTAAATATAGTTATTTATTATAGATTTCTGTGTGCCTGTAAAGGGATGATGATCTTTCTATGGGTTTTAACTAATATACTAAAATAATAGATTAGAACACTGAACTTGATAGTGATGCTTTCGGTAGGTCCATAAAATATTACAGATTGAACACCTCTCACCTCTTATCTTTTATTGTAGCAAATGGAGTAGGGAAGGCTGTACTTAGGTGATATTTTATATAGCTAATTCAGTGCTGAATTTTAAGGACATTTAATAATTCTTATACAATCTTCTTCTAGCGTTTGCCCTTCTTCCGTAGCCAGTCAACAGCAAAGCTGTCAGGAGCTGCTTGTTGCTGGCTTTGAAAGTGACTGGGATCCATGTAGATTCAGTCGGCTAGGAAGGATCGTTAGTTTCCCCAATGAATGGGTACTCACGGGATGCACCACAAGAAGGTCGATCCAATGCAACCCATTCTTATACAGTGATATAAATTAATAGAAAGCAAAGTTGATAAGAAAATATCATCCTGGGCCTGGGTAGTAGCACACCTATTTGAACATACATGTTACAGTGCACAAAGACCCAGGTTTAAGTCCCCAGTCCCCACCTGTAGAGGGAAAGCTTCACAAGTGGTGAAGCTATGCTACAGGTATCTCTCTGTCTCTCTTCCTCTCTGTCTCCCCCTTCCCTCTCAATATCTGGCTGTCTCTATCAAATAAAGATAAAATCTTTTTTAAAAAAAGAAATATCATCCTAGCCTTTCTCTGTGTATCTTTTCTGGCTTTACCCAGTGGAAGAAAATTCTGGAATGTTCATTAATATCACTTAGTAATAAAATAATAAAATTACTAATATCAGTATCTTAAGTAGGATCTTTGCATTTTCTCTGCTTACTTAGGATGTCAAGTGCATGATGAAGGATGGGAATGCAATTCAGGGATCCCATGAGCTTGGTACACAATAGATTAGATGCCTGAGGTGTCAGAAAATACTGGAAAGTATTCATTTTCAAGAGGTTGGAAACTTTACCTAGTTCTTCTCTGTACACATAAGGAGTAATTGGATTATTTTCACAGAGTTAATAAAATTTTTGGTGTCACATAACCTGAGTGAAACAAATGTGATTTCTTGGTTCTCAGTATTCTCCCGCAGATGGAAACTGTCTTTAGCTTTGAAGCTTCTGAACACCCTTTGTGCTTACTTGGAGACTTTGGACCTTCTCTGTAAAAAGCCCTTTCTGTATTGATGCTCTCAGGTGGTGGTGGAGGTTCAAATGGCACTTACATAATTGCAGTCTCTTTTTTTCAGTCAAGTTGGCCTTTATCCTCAGACCTGAGACTGAATTTCTTCTTGGCAGGAATAGGCAGAGAATATTCTTCAGATTTAAGAATGAATTGCAAACACAGTGGAAAAAATCAGCATGCTGAAATTAAATACTTGAATTTTATCTGGGAATTGGTAGAGTAGCAGGTTCATTATTTAGAGCTAACATGTTAATAATAAAAAAGACTTTTTAAAATTGTTACTGCATTTTTAAAAGACATCTTGAAGTATTGGAAAAGAAGATACTAGAGTTAGAGTAGGGTATGTCGATCCAATCTGTGTTGTTGTCTTGGTTTTTAGCTGTCTATACAGAAAGCATGACTTTTCCATGCCTTTCCTTGGTAATCCTTCCACTAAGGGATTACAGAGACTGTAATCCTCAAATCCTTGTCAGTTCTGAAGCTTCTTGTTCTCATGAGGAGTTTCTTGAGGACTTGTGAGACCCACAGTGGCGAAGTTAAAAAAATTAATTTAGTTTTAGAGGGCGAAAAAGAGATAAGGCAAGAGGAAATGGAAAAGAAGAGGAGACAATACAACATTGCTCTACCTCTCACAAAGCTGGTGGTCTCACAAGGCAGGTGGTCCCAAGGGCTTCAGTTTGGCTCCTTGGACAAGATGAAGTGTGTACTCTACCAAATGAACCATCTCCTAGCCCCTGAAATATTTTAAAATAACAAGAAAACATAGTTTCTGATTAGCTTTATAATTCTAAGATGGACATTTTGACTACAAATGACTGTTACATTTTATAATTTTGATTATAATTTCAGATCTGAAACTGAATGTGAAGAGACTTTTTCTAAATAAAACCAAAGAGTAGACCAGAGATATAAAATAGCAGTTTACACAAGAGAGTTTGTGCCTGAGGCTCTGAGGTTTCATGTTCAAAACCAGATGCCACCATAAGCTAAAGTTGAGCAGTGCTCCTCATCTGCACTATTCCAGCCCTTAGGTTCATGATTGGTCAATAGTTTGGCTTTGTATGTTAACCCTCTTTTCAGCCACCAGGTTCCAGATGCCAGCATGATGCCAACCAGACTTCCCTGGACAGACAACCACACCAATGTGTCCTGGAGATCTAGTTCCCCAGAACCCCACCCCACTAGAGAAAGAGAGAGACAGGCTGGGAGTATGGATCGACCTGTCAGTGCCCATGTTCAGCAGGGAAGCAATTACAGAAGCCAGACCTTCAACTTTCTGCATCCCACAATGACCTTGGGTCCATACTCCCAGAGGGTTAAAGAACAGGAAAGCTATCAAGGGAGGAGATGGGATATGGAGTTCTGGTGGTAGGAAATGTGTGGAGTTGTACCCCTCTTATCCTATGGTTTTATAAATAAAAATTAAATAATTAAATAATATATATGCAGAAACATGATCTCTGGAGTCTCAGATTTGTAGATCCTCACCTGTGTGTTTCTTCCCTTCTTATCCTATACATCTTTCATATGAATACTAAAACTTAAAGTGACTTCTGGATTTATTATTTTTTGCACAGTATTTCCAGAACCCTGCCCTCTTTTTTAGTTGTTGAAGATAGTGCTCATTTTAAGATATGTTTGAGAGTTGGAACACACTGAAACTCTAGTTTTTATTTTTTTTTATAGATACAGTATATATATATATATATATATATATATATATATATTCTCTTGAGGGTGAGTGAGTATGGTCAATGTATAGTGTAGGAATTTTTATACTATCATAGGATGATATTTTATCTGCTGATATTAGCTATCACACACAAGTACTAGAGAGGTCATGTGGGATGTGGGTACTTAGGATTGGGCAGTACATTTACTGTCAGCTACACAGACATTCCTCTCTCTTCCATGTTTATATTTTACTTTCCACATTTAACTTGGGGTCATTCTCAAATGAAATCCTGATTTGCTCAATCAGAGTACTAACCAGTTTCAACTCTTATGTTCATAATCTAAAAATTTAAAGCAGTCTTTCTAGTTATCTGGTATGAACAATTCATCTATTAGCAAATTCATTTGAATCCCTTTTTGCATAGTATCTGTCAGTGAGTTCATCGAAGAATACACATCATTTCCTCCCAAACTTCCTGGTAGCTAATTGAAATTTGAGTGGAGTTTTTTGTTTTTTTTTAAATATTCCAGTTTTGTTAGAAACATTAGCTGCTAGAATTGTTTCCTAGGTCACCTCCCTATATGGTCTAGGTTGATTTTCTGCATTCTTTTTTTTTTTTATTTTTTTTAATTTTTTATTTAAGAAAGGATTAGTGAACAAAAGCATAAGGTAGGAGGGGTACAACTCCACACAATTCCCAACACCCAATCCCCATAACCCACCCCCTCCCATGGTAGCTTTCCCATTCTATATCCCTCTGGGAGCATGGACCCAGGGTCGTTGAGGGTTGCAGAAGGTAGAAGGTCTGGCTTCTGTAATTGCTTCCCCGCTGAACAAGGGCGTTGACTGGTCGGTCCATACCCCAGTCTGCCTCTCTCTTTCCCTAGTAGGGTGTGACTCTGGGGAAGCTGAGCTCCAGGACACATTGGTGGGGTCTTCAATCCAGGGAAGCCTAGCCAGCATCCTGGTGGCATCTGGAACCTGGTGATTGAAAAGAGAGTTAACATATGAAGCCAAACAATTTGTTGAGCAATCATGGATCCCAAGCTTGGAATAGTGGAGAGGAAGTGTTAGGGAGGTACTCACTGCAAACTCTAGTGTAGTCCTGCTTTCAGGTATATATTTTATAGTTTATGGATACGTGTGCACATAAGCTCTCTCTCACAGAAACTGGTGTATATCTAGGTTATGGGACTTTGTTAGAAAGTGAACTACCTGAGATGAAATTAGAGTGTACTATTAAAGGAAAGGTCTCACCCGAGTAATGAAGCTGAAGGGTTGTCATTCCACACGTGAAGTCTCTGGATACATTCTGAGGTGAAGCATGTTGAGGTAGCAATTGTTGCTTTGGTTAGGTTGTAATCGGCAGATGCAATGTTATTTGGTTTGGATTGGGAGATGCATACGGGAAAGTGGGCCCTATCCAAGGGTTCCAGGACTGGGGGAAGTAGGGGCTCTATAGTGAAGATGTGAGGTTCCTGCTGTCTTAGGGTTCAAAAAGACAATCAGTAGTTAATATTATCATCACATTATTTGTTAATTGGGTTAACTTTGAAAAGTCCCTTTGTTATGGTTTGCTGGACAGTACCCAGTATCTTGTATATAGCTGTGCTATTGGAAGCTTCTAATCTACTTGGTCTAGGCTTTTGAGAGAGTCCGCATATCAAATACATAGCCTATATATTAAAAAGATTCAGTTTGTCTTTTGAGAAACTTTGAGACATACAATTGATTTCCCCCTCTCATATTAATTAACTACTGATTTATATGTCTACATTTTGCTAGGAGTGTACATAAACACCATTCCCACCACCAAGGACTGTGACGCATCCCTCCCGCCCACTCCCACCCCCCACTGGCCCAGGAAGCTACATGCCTACCCCTCACCACTGGGTTTTTACTTTGGTGCCCTACTTACAATTTGATCAGGTCCTGCTTTTAGTTTCCCTTTCAGATCTTCTTAGTCAGCTTCTGTTGATGAGTGGGATCATCGCATACTCATCTTTATCTTTCTGACTTAGTCCACTTAACATAATTCCTCTAGCTCTGTCCAAGATGGGTCAGAGAAGGTGGGTTCATTGTTCTTGATAGCTGCATAGTATTCCATTGTGTATATATACCACAGCTTTCTCAGCCACTCATTTGGTGTTGGGCACCTGGGTTGCTTCCAGGTTTTAGCTATTATGAATTGTGCTGCTATGAACATCGGAGTACACACCTCTTTTTGATTGGGTGTTATGGAGTGCTTGGGGTATAACCCCAGGAGAGGAATTATTGGGTCATATGGAAGGTCCATGTCTAGCCTTCTGAGAGTTTTCCAGACTGCTCTCCACAGAGGCTGTACCAATTTACATTCCCACCAGCAATGTAAAAGGGTTCCTCTGTCCCCACATCCTCTCCAGCATTTGTTGCTGCTGTCCTTTTTGATGTATGCCATTCTTACAGGAGTGAGGTGGTATCTTAGTGTTGTCTTGATTTGCATTTCTCTGATAATCAGTGACCTAGAGCAGTTTTTCATATGTTTGTTAGCCTTTTGGATCTCCTCTGTGGTGAATGTTTTGTTCATTTCCTCTGCCCATTTTTGGATGGGGTCATTTGCTTTTTTGCGGCTAAGTTTGCTGAGCTCTTCATATATTTTGGTGATTAGTTTCTTGTCTGATGTCTGGCATGTGAAGATCTTCTCCCATTCTGTGAGGGGTCTCTCTGTTTGTTTAATAGTTTCTTTGGATGTGCAGAAGCTTTTCAATTTGATGTAGTCCCATTGGTTTGTTTCTGCTTTGGTCTTCCTTGCAATTGGGTTTGATTCATCAAAGATGTCCTTGAAGTGTAGGTGGGAAAGTGTTTTACCAATGTTTTCCTCTAAGTATTTGATTGTTTCTGGTCTGACATCTAGGTCTTTGATCCATTTGGAGTTGATTTTTGTTTCTGGTGAGATAAAGTGGTTCAATTTCATTCTTCTGCATGTTTCAACCCAGTTTTCCCAGCACCATTTATTGAAGAGAGCCTCCTTTTTCCATTTAATCCTTTGGGCCCCCTTATCAAAGATTAGATGCCCATAGGTGTTGGGATTTACTTCTGGGCTTTCAATTCTGTTCCACTGGTCTGTATGCCTATTTTTGTTCCAGTACCATGCTGTTTTGATGATGATGGCTTTATAATATAGTTTAAGGTCTGGGAGTGTGATGCCTCCATTTCTGTTTCTTTTCCTTAAGATGGTTTTGGCAATTCTAGGTGTTTTCAGGTTCCAGATAAATGATTGTAGTGTTTGTTCTATTCTCTTAAAGAAGCCTGGTGGAACTTTGATGGGTATTGCATTAAATTTGTATATGGCTCTGGGGAGAATATTCATTTTGATGGTATTTATTCTTCCAATCCATGAGCATGGGATATCTTTCCATTTCTTGGTATCAGTTTCTATCTCCTTGAGTAGCGACTCATAGTTTTCAGTATATAAGTCTTTCACTTCTTTGGTCAACTTTATTCCTAGGTATTTGATTGATTTTGCTGAAACAGTAAATGGGAGTGATTTCTGGATGTCTTCTTCTTCAGATTTAGTGTTTGCATAAAGAAATGCCACTGATTTTTGTACATTGATTTTGTAGCCTGATACCTTGCTATATTGCCTAACAAATTCCAGTAATTTTCTACTGGATTCTTTAGGTCTTTCTATGTATACTATCATATCATCTGCAAATAGTGAGAGCTTGACTTCTTCCCTTCCAATCTGTATCCCTTTGATTTCTTTCTCTTGCCTGATTGCTATGGCAAGAACTTCCAATACTATGTTGAAGAGTAATGGTGACAGTGGACAGCCCTGTCTAGTCCCCGATCTGAGGGGGAATGCTTTCAGCTTCTCTCCATTGAGTATGATGTTGGCTGTAGGTTTGCTATATATAGACTCCACTATCTTGAGGAATTTCCCATCTATTCCCATTTTCTGTAGAGTTTTGAGCATGAATGGGTGATGGATTTTGTCAAAGGCTTTCTCTGCATCTATTGAGATAATCATGTGGTTTTTGGCTTTGCTTTTATTGATGTGATGAATGACATTGATTGATTTACGGATGTTGAACCAGCCTAGCATTCCTGGGATGAATCCCACTTGGTCATGATGAACAATCTTTTTGATGTGTTGCTGTATCCGGTTGGCCAAGATCTTGTTTAATATTTTGGCATCTATGTTCATCAGAGATATTGGTCTGTAGTTTTCCTTTTTTGTTCTGTCCCTATCAGCTTTTGGTATCAGGGTGATGTTGGCTTCATAGAAGGTGGAAGGGAGTATTCCTGTTTCTTCAATCTTATGGAATAGCTTAAGAAGTATGGGTATTAACTGTTTCCTGAAAGTTTTGTAGAATTCGTTTGTGAAGCCATCTGGTCCAGGACTTTTGTTGTTGGGGAGATTCTTAATAACGGTTTCAATTTCTTTGTCTGTGATTGGTGCATTTAAATTTTGTAGTTCTTCTTGGTTCAGTTTTGGAAGTGCATAGGTTTCTAGGAATTGTTCCATTTCTTCCAGATTCTCTAGCTTGGTGGCATATAGTTCTTTATAGAAGTTTCGCAGAATTCTCTGCATTTCTGTGGTGTCAGTTGTGATATCTCCTGCATCGTTTACAATTCTATTAATTTGAGTCTTCTCTCTTTTTTGTTTGGTGAGTCTGGCTAAGGGTTTGTCAATTTTGTTTAATCTTTCAAAGAACCAACATTTGGCTTCATTGATCTTTTGTATGGTTCTTTTATTTTCAATGTTGTTTATTTCTGCTCTAACTTTAGTGATTTCTGTCCTTCTGGTTGCTTTAGGGTTCCTTTGTTCCTCTTCCTCTAAGTCCTTGAGGTGTGTAGTAAGGTCATTCATTTGGGCTTCTTCTTGGTGTTTAATATGTGATTTTATGGCTATAAGTTTCCCTCTCAGTACTGCTTTCGCTGTGTCCCAAATATTTTGATAGGTTGTGTCTTCATTTTCATTAGTTTCCAGGAACATTTGAATTTCCTGTTTGAGTGAGTCTCTGACCCAGTGGTTCTTAAGGAGCATGTTGTTTAGTTTCCAAATTCTATGTCTTTTAATAATTTTCCGTTTGTTGTTAAAAGTTAGTTTTACTCCACTGTGGTCTGAGAAGATACTTGGGATGATTTCAATGCTCTTGAATTTATTGATGCTGTCTTTGTGGCCTAACATGTGGTCTATCCTTGAGTATGTGTTGTGTGGATTTGAAAAGAAGGTGTATTCCAGTTTTTTGGGGTGGAGGAGTCTGAAAATATCCAAGAGGTCTAGTCTGTCAATTTCTTCATTCAATTCTCTTGTATCTTTATTGGTTCTTTGCTTTGTTGATCTGTCTAAGTGTGAGAGTGGGGTATTGAAGTCTCCCACTATTATTGTATTACTATTGATGTATTTTTGAAATTCTTTCAGTAGGTGTTTAATGTATTTAGATGGTCCCTCGTTGGGTGCATAGATGTTAATAATTGTTAAGTCTTCTTGGCTGATTGATCCTCTAATCATTATGTAATGTCCTTGCCTATCTTTTATTTATTTAATTTAAAATCTATCGTGTCTGAGATGAGAATGGCTGTTCCTGCCCTTTTTTGTGGACCGTTAGCCTGTATGATAGTTTTCCATCCTTTCACTTTAAGTCTGTGTTTATCTTGTTGTGACAGATGGGATTCTTGCAAGCAGCATATGGTTGGGTTATGTTTTCTGATCCATCCCCCAACTCTGTGCCTTTTGATGGGTGAGTTTAAGCCATTGACATTTATTGATATTATGGATTTAATGTATTGTAGTGCCATTGTTCTAAAAAACGATTTGTTTACTCTGATACATTACAAGTATTATAGTGATGTTCTTGTTTATAAGAGGTCTTTTAGTACCTCTTTCAGGGCCGGCTTGGTGATGGTTGCCTCCTTTAACTGTTGTTTGTCTAAGAAGGTTTTGATCCCTCCATCTAGCTTGAATCAAAGTCTAGCAGGATATATTATCCTTGGTTGAAACCCTTTTTCATTCAGGGCTCGATAGATATCTTGCCACTCCCTTCTGGCTTTTAGAGTTTGAGTTGAGAAATCTGCAGAAAGTCTTATGGGTTTTCCCCTGTATGTGACTTTTTGTTTCTCTCTTGCAGCCTTTAGGATCCTTTCTTTATCCTTACTTCTTCTCATTGTGACTATGATGTGTCTTGGTGTTTTCAGGTCTGGGTTGATTCTGTTTGGTACTCTCTGGGCCTCTTGCACCTTGATATCCTTTCTGTTATTCAGGTCTGGGAAATTTTCTTGTATTATTTCCTCTAGAATGTTTGCTTCCCCTTCCTCTCTTTCTTCCTCTGGCAGGCCAATTATACGAATGTTACTTCTTTTGAGATCATCCCATATGTCTCTGTTGTTGTTTTCAGTGTCTCTCAATCTCTTTTTAAGCTCTTTCACCTCTTTCTTAGTTTTCTCTAACTCATCCTCTGTCTGACTAATTCTGTTTTCTGCTTCTGTTAGTCTGCTTTCCCTTGCCTCAGCTTCTTTCTTCATTACAGCTATTTCAGCTTTCAGTTCTCTAATTGTCTCAAGATAATCAGTATTTTCCTTGGGGGTCTCAACTGTTGTTTCCCTAATACTGCCATTCCTTTCTTCCAATGTTGTTTTCATTTCTGTGATTAATAAGTTTATTATTGCTTGCATACTTTTCTTATCTATGGTTACTTCTGACTCATTTGTGGTTTCTTCTGGGCTCTTGTCTTCATTCATTGGGGTAGCAGTTTTATTTGTTTTTAATCTACCCATTTTTTTTATTTATGTGTTTCTCTTTTTTTTTTTTTAAATGCTCTGTTCCTCAGTTGTTGTGTTTTGAGCACAAGTAACACTGTACTAAATACCTTTATGACAATTGCACTCACCAACCTCCGGAATTACAGTAGCAACTGAAGTAAGTATTGAAGGAGTTTAATCGTTACCAGTTAGCCAAAAAATTTCTCCAGTCCGTGAAAAAATAGTAACCAAATCCCAGTGAAGAAAGAGAAAAGAAAGAGAGGATAGCAAGAATATACAGTTATGCAAATCTACTATCCAGTGTATATTCTAGGGGTAACAAGAGTGTAAAGGGAACTAGAGCAGAGATACACACATAGAGAGTCCACTCTGGGTCAGATTTCTTCCCCAAAGTAATTCACAAATTCAGAAAGGCAAAGAAGAAAGAAGTGTATGACAAGATAAAAAAAAATAATAAAAAATAATAAAAAAGAGATAGAGAGAGATAAGAGAGAGAAAAGGGAGAAGATAAGAAGAAGGGTTGTAATTAAAGAGCAGTGCGAGGAACTTCCCAAATGTGTATCAGTGAGTTTAAAAAAAAAAAAAACCTGTTTGGTGGTATGGGGTATCCTGCTAGTAGCTGGTCCCAGGCACTGCTTATGGGGGGGGGGGGGGGGCGGCGGGAAGGATGTATGCTTGAAAATTAAAAGGAAGAAAAAAGAATTTTTTTCCCCTATTCTAATTCTTAACCCAAATTAAGTTATAGACACCTCCTTGGTATGATCGCTATGGCCCCTTATTGGCTGGCCTGCTAAAGGCAGAAAATCCTATTGTTTACAGGAGATGTGTCCGGAGCTCAAAGGCTAGCAGCTTCTCCATGTGCCATCTTCCGGGAAACCCCCCCCTCCAGAGTTTTTTAAAGGATTTCTCAAAAATGAAAACTAGCTCCAAATCCTTTGATCCAATGAGAGCTATACTCAAGAAGTCTTTGGATCTGCTCTCAGGGTCGCGGTGGACCCTGGATTCTCCCAAGAGGAAGCCCCCGAGCTAAAGTGCTCACTCCGGGTCCTCTGCCCGCCGGGCTCTGCAACCGGCGGAGGACAATGCCCCGCGCACTCTCCTTGCCCGGCGCCCTGGGAATTCTGGAGCCCCGCTAGTCCGTGTCACCTTTACTCTAATTCTTAACCCAAATTAAACTGTACTCACTTTTTGGTGTCACCCTTTATTAACTGGCCTGCTAAAGGCAGAAAATCCTACCGTTGCCGACGATGCGGTCAGAGCGCTCGCTGTCAGCAACTTCTCAGGCCGCCATCTTCCTCTCCCTCGATTTTCTGCATTCTTAATGCCTTGTCATTTTCTCTGTTGTGATACTGTTTGAAAGCTAGAATCAATACCAAGGTGACACTGAATTTTCAGGAACTGAAAACAGACTGTTGGGATTTGAAATGCTTATTTGTTCTACGCATTCTATCATTCTATGTAATTGTTCTTATTCACTCTTATTTTTGTTTTTGGTCTTGTAGAGTCCTATTAACAACCTTAAACATATTTGACCCCTAGAGGATCCTGAAAGAACTTAAGAAATTAGTGTTGTGTCCTTTAATAGAGTTCTGAATAGGAATATGTGGTGACCATTACTAAGTTCCAGGTACAGTTATTCACATAAGACTTTGGGGGTTTCTGTTCTTCTCTAAAACGTGATACCTTATTACTCTGAATACCTTTTTTTTCTTTTTTCTTTTTTTAGATTTTATTTATTAATGAGAAACAAAAGAGAAGAGAGAAAGAGCCAGACACCACTCTGGTACATGTGCTTCTGGGGATTGAATTTAGGACCTCATGCTTGAGAGTCCGATGCTTTATCCATTGTGCCACTCTGAATACCTTTTATTTTAATTTCCACCAGGGCCATCACTAGGGCTCAATGCTTTTCACAATGAATCCCTTCTTTCCTTCCTTCCTCCCTCTCTCCCTCTCCTTTCCTCTGTCTTCTTTCTTTCTCTCCTTTCTTTTATTAGATAGGACAGAGAGAACTTGAGAGGGAAGGGGTAAATAGGGGGAGAGGAAGAGCATCATCGGCAACACTGCTTCACTTCTCATGAAGCTTCCCTTCTGCAAGGATGGAACGGGGGCTTGAACCTGGGTCCTTGCACATGTTAACTGGTGCACTCAACTGGTGCACCACAACTTGGCTTCATAAATATCTGTTTTATATAATGCTTCAAGTTATATTTCAATAGTTGTTATTCTTAACATTAACTTTGGATGCAGAAGCATTGTCAGATCTGTTATTTTCTGTATTATTTAAATACCTGAACTTATCTATATCTAGTGACTTCAGGAAAGTAAAAAGTAGGTGGTAATGTTGTTGAACTTTGTTGAGTTTGGCTTAAATAGAAATGGTATTGGTTTGAAATACAGCTTCATTCTTGTATAATATGTTCTTTTATATTGAAAAGATCTTGTCATTAGACCTAAAGTTAGAACATTTGACAGTATGTGTGGAATAATGTCAAGAAATCTATGTGCAGAAAGCTCTTGCTAACATTATGAATGTTTATGAATGAGGACATTAGGCAGAGAGGGAGAGGGAAAGGAGGAGGCTGTGAGAGAGAGAGAGAAGAGAAAGCAGGATAGAGCAGGACAGCACAGGATAAGATAGGGTAGGACAGGGAAGGAATAGGTATTTGGAAAGCCTTTGTAATTGATCCAGCAGAAATCCTTTAGAAGGCTACATATACATAAAAATACACATATGTACATTTGTATTGAAATTGTTCTGAAAACCAGACTTTAGAAAAACTAAGAAAGTTGAACATAGTTTCTTTGGTTTATTTGTTTTTGCCACAAGGGCTATCATAGGGGGCTCAATACTTGTACAGCTTCATTATTCCCTCACTGAAGCCATAATTTCTTCCTGTTTTTAATAGTAAAGAACTGAAAGAGAAAGAGAGGGAGAGAGAGGAAAGACACCTGCTACTCTGCCCCACTGTTCCTGATGCTTTCCTCCTGCAGGTGGGGATGAGGAATTTTGTCCTGGGTTCTTTTGTAGTTTTGGCTACAAGGGCAATTGAAGATGTTTCTTACCTTGAAGGTCAATTAGATGTGTCATCATTTATTAAAAAAAATTATTTATTTAAGAAAGGAGATATTAACAAAATCATAGGATGGGGGGTACAACTCCACACAATTCCCACCACCCAGTCTCTATATTCCATCCCCTCCCCTGATAGCTTTCCCATTCTCTGTCCCTATGGGAGCATGAACCCAGGGTTGTTGTGGGTTGCAGAAGGTAGAAGGTCTGGCTTCTGTAATTGCTTCCCCGCTGAACATGGGCGTTGGCTGGTTGATCCATACTCCCAGTCTGCCTCTCTCTTTCCCTAGAAGGGTGAGTCTCCGGGGAAGCTGAGCTCTAGGACGCATTGGTGGGGTCTTCAATCCAGGGAAGCCTGGCTGGCATCCTGATGGCATCTGGAACCTGGGGGCTGAAAAGAGAGTTAACATACAAAGCCAAACAAATTGTTGAAGAATCATGGACCCAAAGGTTGGAATAGTGGAGATGAAGTGTTGGGGGGTACTCACTGCAAACTCTAGTGTACTACTGCTTTCAGGTATATATTTGCCCTAGTTTATGGATACGTGTGAACATATGCTCTGTCTCCTGGAACCTGGTCTATATCTAGGTTTTGGGACTTTGTTAGGAAGTACACCTGGAATGGAGTTAGAGAATACTATGAAAGGAAAGGTCTGAAGCTGAAGGGTTGTCATTCCACACCTGAAGTCTCTGGACACAGTCTGAAGTGAAGCATGCTGGGGTGGCACTCATTGCATTGATTAGGTTGCAATCAGCAGATGCAATATTATTTTATAAGAATTGGGAGAAGCATACGGGAAAGTGGGCCCTACTCTAGGGTCCCAGGACTGTGGGAAGTTTAGGCTCTAGTGGAAATGTGAGGATCATGCTGTCTTAGGGTTTGAGAAGACAATGGATAGTTACTATTATCATCACATTATTTGGAAATTGGGTTAGCTTTGAAAAGTCCCTTTGTTAGATATACAATCAACTTTTCCCCCTCTCATATTAATTAAATAGTGATTTATATTACTACTATTTAATAGGTGTGTACATAAACACCATTCCCATCACCAAAAGATTGTGTCCCACCCCACCCACCCACACCCACCCTCCCGCCAGCCCAGGAATCCTCATGTCCACCCTCCCACTCACTACAGGGTTTTTACTTTGATGCCTTATTTTCAATTTAGTCAGATCCTGCCTTTAGATTCCCTTTCTGATCTTTCTCAACTTCTGTTGATGAGTGGGATCATCCCATACTCATCTTTATCTTTCTGACTTAGCTCACTTAACGTAATTCCTTCTAGCTCTGACCAAGATGGGTTAGAGAAGTTGAGTTCATTGTTCTTAGTAGCTGCATAGTATTCCATGGTGTATATATACCACAGCTTTCTCAGCCACTCATCTGTTGTTGGGCACCTGGGTTGCCTCCAGGTTTTAGCTATTATGAATTGTGCTACTATGAACATAGGAGCACACACCTCTTTCTGGTTGGGTGTTATGGAGTCCTTGGGGGTATATGTCCAGGAGAAGAATTACTGGGTCATATGGAAGGTCCATGTCTAGCCTTGTGAGAGTTCTCCAGACTGCTCTCCACAGAGGCTGGACCAATTTACATTCCCACCAGCAGTGCAAAAGGCTTCCTCTGTCCCCACATCCTCTCCAGCATTTGTTGCTGCTGTACTTTTTGATGTATGCCATTCTCACAGGGGTGAGGTGGTATCTCAATGTTGTCTTTATTTGCATTTCTCTGACAATCAGCGATCTGGAGCAGTTTTTCATATGTTAGTCTTTTGGATCTCCACTGGAGTGAATGTTCTGTTCATATCCTCTGCCCATTTATAGATGGGGTCATTTGCTTTTTTGGTGCTAAGTTTGCTGAGCTCTTTGTATATTTTGGTGATTAGTCTCTTGTCTGATGTATGGCATGTAAAGATCTTCTCCAATTCTGTGAGGGGTCTCTTTGTTTGTGTGACAGTTTCTTTGGCTGTGCAGAAACTTTTCAATTTGATATAGTCCCACTGGTTTGTTTCTGCTTTAGTCTTCCTTGCAATTGAGTTTGGTTCATCAAAGATGTCCTTGAGGTTTAGGTGGGAAACTGTTTTACCAATGTTTTCCTCTAAGTACTTGATTGTTTCTGGTCTAACAGCCAGGTCGTTAATCCATTTGGAGTTGATTTTTGTTTCTGGTGAGATAAAATGGTTCAGTTTCATTCTGCATGTTACAACCCAGTTTTCCCAGCACAATTTATTGAAGAGAGCCTCCTTTTTCCATTTAATACTTTGGGCCCCCTTATCAAAGATTAGATGTCCATAGGTGTGGGGGTTTAGATCTGGGCTTTCAATTCTGTTCCAGAATTGTAACAGAATTGAAAAATAGGTCTGTGTGCCTATTTTTGTTCCAGTACCATGCTGTTTTGATGATGATGGCTTTATAATATAGTTTAAGGTCTGGGAGTGTGATGCTTCCATTTCTGTTTCTTTCCTCAACATGTTTTTCGCAATTCTAGGTGTTTTCAGGTTCCAGATAAATGCTTGTAGTTTTTATTCTATTCTCTTAAAGAAGTTTGGTGGAACTTTGATGGGTATTGCATTAAATTTGTATATGACTCTGGGGAGAATATTCATTTTGATGATATTTATTCTTCCAATCCATGAGCATGGGATGTCTTTCCATTTCTTGGTATCAGTTTCAATTTCCTTGAAGAGTGACTCATAGTTTTCAGTATACAAGTCTTTCACTTATTTGGTCAGCTTTACTCCTAGGTATTTGATTGATTTTGCTGCAACAGTGAATTGGAGTGATTTCTGGATGTCTTCTTCAGATTTAGTGTTTGCATAAAGAAATGCCACTGACTTTTGTACATTAATTTTGTAGCCTGACACCTTCCTATATTGCCTAATAACTTCCAGTAGTTTTCTGCTGGATTCTTTAGGTTTTTCTATGTATACTATCATATATCTGCAAACAGTGAGAGCTTGACTTCTTCCCTTCCAATCTGTATTCCTTTGATTCCTTTCTCTTGCCTGAATGTTATGGCAAGAACTTCCAGCACTATGTTGAAGAGTAATGGTGACTGTGGACAGCCCTGTCTAGTCCCCAATCTGAGGAGGAATGCTTTCAGTTTCTGTCCATTGAGTATGATGTTGGCTGTAGGTTTGCTATATATGGATTCCACTATCTTGTGGAAATTCACATCTATTCCCATTTTTTGTAGGGTTTTGAGCATGAATTGGTGTTGGATTTTGTCAAAGGCTTTCTCTGCATCTATTGAGATTATCATGTGGTTTTTGGCTTTCCTTTTATTGATGTGGTGAATGACATTGATTGACTTACGGATTTTGAGCCAGCCTTACATTCCTGGGATGAATCCCACTTGGTTGTGATGAACAATCTTTTTGATATACTGCTGTATCCGGTTGGCCAAGATCTTGTTTAATATTTTGGCATCTATGTTCATCAGAGATATTGGTCTGTAGTTGTTGGTATGCTTCATCTTGGTTTGGCTCACTCCCCCCACCTCCAGGAGATTGTGGTTTAGTCTTTGCCTTTTCACACTTCTCCCTTCTCCCCACCCCCTATCCTACATACTTCCTGAGTTCCTGCCCTTGCCGCCAGAGGAGAAAGATGCAGGAAAGATCTTTGTGGTGATTAGTTTAAGTTAGTTTTTATTTGTTCGCTCGTGACTAAAGATTAAACTGCCTTCTCAGCTCAGCCATGTGTTTCTGGTCATTTGTTACCCACCTGTGAAGCCAACCCGGAGAAAACAACATATGGCACTACAACGTGGGGCCTGACCTGCGCATCTCTCAGATAAGTGAAGATAATTTCGCTACCTATCTACTATGGACTGCTTTTCTGCTTGTGAAGAGGTTTCCAAAGACCTCTGTCCCTTATTCATGAGACTGTTTCTCTGTTTCTGGAACATTTCTCTCTGGACCATACTCTGGTTTCCACCTGCCGCTTGCCAGGTGGCGTGGGGCATTGGGCATGGGCTCCCTCCACACTGCTCAGCCGCTAGGAGCAGGGCAGTAGACATGGCGGGCAGGGGTGCAGCCCATCCTGGCCACCACCACCCCGGGGCACCTCAGCCCACGTCTTCTGCACGGCTGCCCACCCGCCCTCCTGCTGTGAAGTCTGTGCAGATCCTGGACCACGTGGAAACTGTGGGCTCCCTGCTGGGACTGGGCCCCCTGGCCAAGAACCCCAGCTCGGCTTGGAAGGCAGAAGAGCTAGAATATGCAGAGATTCGTGCAGTGATGGCAACCTACAATTCCTGGAGCTGAAGTTGCACAAGAAGCCACCGCCAGACAATGCACCCCCTGAACAACTAAGACAGTACAGATCTAAATTCGTGTTTAAAATGATATGTCTTCGTAACAAAAGTTTTTCTCTTTGTGTATTGAAGACCATGTTTATGTGTGTGTTTAAAGTTTGGTGAACATTAACTTTAAGGTTCCACATTTTATTGTTTAAACTTTAAACAACCTTAAAATCATACTAAAAAAGACTTTCAATTGTAATAGAGTTATCAATTGTGGTAAACTTCTAACCTGCTACAAGTTTTGTTTCATAAGTAAGTGAATTGCAGCTGTCAAGTTCTCTACAGAAAAGCGGAATTCCAGCAGCTGACCTTCCTCATACAACCTTCCACCCGCTGACATTCTTCCGTGGACATCTGCTTTGGACTGGCACTTCTATCGGACTCACTGGTACACCTCTTGGACACTTTGCGCAAAACTAGCAGCTTCCCTTTACATTGCAGGGTTTCTCAAAGACTAACTGCAGCCAGCTGCCATGGGACTTTATAGGCCATTTCCTCCCCATGCTAGGTAATGCCCACACAGTCAAGAATGGCCCGTCGAGGCAAAAAAGCCCACAGAGGCAAGAAATGTCCTTTAGCTTGATAAAGCCTTGCCCACAGAGGCAAGAAACGTCCCCCTCAGGCTTTCCCTTGGCAGTACACTGGTTCCTGTTGCTCGCATACTTGTTCCTCCATGTTTGTGCCAGTTTCTTTTTTGAAAATGCCTGTACGATATAGGTTGCTGTTCACCCCACACTCCTGATACTATGGTCAATTAGGGGGGAATTGTTGGTATGCTTTATATTGGTTTGGTCTCACTCCCCCCCACCTCCGGGAGATTGTGGTTTAGTCTTTGCCTTTTCGCGCTTCTCCCTTCTCCCCAACCCTATCCTACGTACTTCCTGAGTTCCTGCCGCTGCTGCCAGAGGAGAAAGATGCAGGACAGATCTGTGTGGTGATTAGTTTAAGTTAGTTTTTCAACTGTTCATGAATAAAGATTAAACTGCGTTCTCAGCCCAGCCATGTGTTTCTGGTCATCTGTTACCCACCCGTGAAGCCAGCCTGGAGAAAACGACATGTAGTTTTCCTTTTTTGTTGTGTCCCTCTCTGCTTTTGGTATCAGGGTGATGTTGGCTTCACAGAAGGTGGAAGGGAATGTGCCTGTTTCTTCGATCTCATGAAAAAGCTTTAGAAGTATGGGTACTAACTGTTTCCTGAAGGTTTTGTAGAATTCGTTTGTGAAGCCATCTGGTCCAGGACTTTTGTTGTTGGGGAGATTCTTAATAACAGTTTCTATTTCTTTGTCTGTGATTGGTGCATTTAGGTTTTGTAGTTATTCTTGGTTCAGTTTTTGAAGGGCATATGCTTCTAGGAATTGTTCCATTTCTTCCAGATTCTCTAGCTTGGTGGCGTATAATTCTTCATAGAAGTTTCGCATGATTTTTCTGGATTTCTGTGGTGTCAGTTGTGATATCTCCTCTGTCGTTTACAATTCTATGAATTTGAGTCTTCTCCCTTTTTTGTTTAGTGAGTCTGGCTAGGAGTTTGTCAATTTTTTTAAATCTTTCAAAGAACCAACATTTGGTTTCATTGATCTTTTGTATGATTCTCTCATTTTTTATGTTGTTTATTTCTGCTCTAATTTTAGTGATTTCTGTCCTTCTGTTTGCTTGTCATCATTTTTTAAAGATTTTTTTTTATTTTCCTAAATGTGCAGCATATTCAAATTGTCAAAGTAAAATCAATATAGAGTGCCATGGAAAGGAGGAATGTCAAAATTCCCTGAAATATTTCCATATAATTACATGGCCATGATTGAATTACTATTAGTCATTTGGTAAAAATACTAGTCTTCCGTGTAGCCTGAATGAGTATTTTATAATATATGAAAGAAAAAAGTGGCTATACCTTCTATTTCTCCAAACTAAATTAAAACCAGCTGTAATAGAGACTTGTCAGATTGACAGAATTTCAGTTTCACCCCCCTCCCAGTATTATTGCTTCTGTCCTCATAACCCATATTTACACAATCTGAAGAGGAAATTCACTGACATCGCCTTTGATGCTGTTAAGAATCTTTTATGTTTATCTCCTGTTCTTTTTCCTGCCCTTTAGGCATTCCTGCTATGCTGAACAATAACCCCAGTGACTGTACAATAGTACTTGGATGTGATATTATAATTTTGCACTAGATTAGACTCCCAACAAAGACCACATGACTCTTTGAATGAAGTGTCATGCTTTATCCAATTTTTGTATTATATAAAACTTCATTGATGACTTGTGTCATTATGGATTTACCCAGTCATGTAATGGAAAATATTTAGGTCATTTCTTATTATTTGTTATTGTTCTATCCTAGTGAGTACCTTTCTAAGTAATTCCTTTTTGCTTACTGTTCAGCACTCATGTCACTGAATCTAAAAGTAAACTTGTTAAATTTTTACTCATACTGCAATCCAGAGTCGATGCAACAGTTTGCATTCCCAACAGGCGTCCCCTCCATAATTATACCTGTTGATGATAGCTATGAAAGAAGAAATTTAAAAAAAAAGAAGAAAATTATTCAGACTACCTCAGTTTCCAGTATGTCCATAAACATAGGCAGTATTTTTTCTGGAGAACTCAAATTCCTCAAAAGGAAGGGATTCAATGGATTTTGAAAGATCCATTTCATAGGAATTTATTTTATGTCTTTCCTTTTTAAAAATAATGTTATTTAAAATTAGTCATATAAACCCACTGTGTTTAGAAAATAGCTATTTATATTAGATTCCTTCATTGTGTTTGGGTGTTACCAGACTTCTTTCAGCTTACTTGACATTTTAACCCTGTTAATGTTTCCCATCTAATAAGACATATACAACCACATACGTTTAAATTCAGGAACTATGAGGTAATTTTTCATAAAGAATATTCTGACACCCAGTCAAAAGCTGCAAACTCTACAAACTGCAAAGGAATTTCTCAGCCCCATTTGTGATCATTTAAGTTTGTAAGTATTGATTTCTGAGTTTTAAAAAAATATTAAAAAATATTTTAAAAATATTTTTAAAAATCGATGTAATACTTCAGAGTAACATTTAGAAGTTTCAAGTCAGCACCATTATAAATAAACAACTACATAGTATACATTAAGTTCAGAAATATACTAGGGAAAAGCATACATTCAAAAATATTTAGACTTAAGAAAAATTCACAATATACAGAATTTGATAAATATCCAAATCTGTGTAATAACTATCATAACAGGTATACAATCAATATTCTGATATTTACCTTGCCTTCATAAAAATTGAATCATACAGTGTGAACTCAGTTAAATCCTAGCTTTTTTTGTACTGCACATTTATTAATTCTATCCACTTTAATCAATATAGTAGTCTGTTTTTTTCACTGATTATCAGTATTCTATGCTATGAAAAATCATCAGATGATAAGATTGTATACCTAAAAAATTATGAAACAAATTGAAAAAAACATTGCACATGAAAAACACATTAATTTGGCATACAGAACTAGCTTATATAGATCCTACAGTAAGTTATATGATATATTATGAGAGAAAATAGTTCATTTACAATAGCAATACAGAAAGATAAACACAAGTTAAAGAGATTGTGGAGTCTTTTTAAAAACACTAAAATATTATTAAAGCAGCTAAAATATAAAAAATTCTGTAATATTTTTGATCATCTGAAAGGCGTAGAAGTAAATCTTCTTGTAAATAATATACAAATATATAAATGGCATATCCTATAACTTTAGAAATATTAGAAAAAATAAAATGATTTAGGGGATATGCTGCCAAAATTCTTATTAAATTAAATTTAGATGTTTCCCTTTACAATGTCTCAAATGCTCTGAATCTGTTAATGCCTCACTGTTAGCTGATTGATTCATTTGATTATCCTTTTGTTAATCCTGAATCTTTCTCTGGCCTGAATGAAGCCATTGCTTTATCCTATCCTTAGAAATCGCTTAGGATTGTAACAGATGACAACCCTGCAGTCTCTAATAAATCCTTCAAGGCATGTCTACATTAGACACTGTAAAAACCTTAAGCTCTTGAAAGAATACTCAACTCAGATGAAATATCTCAGTTATGTGCATATCCTCAGAATTACCCACATTCTATGTATAAGGAGTATCTTAGCAATTTTGTAACTCAGGGGAAAAGATATGTTATCCAATAAGCAAGAGTGGTCAAAGCACTCCGTCTTGTACATGTGATGCCCTGGATTGAACCTGGGGCCTCAAACATTCAAGTCCTACACTATAACCCCTGGGTAACCTCCTCAGCCACAGACTGCTATTCTTTTTAACTATTAAATAAGTGTACCTTTTTTCATGAAGATAGTTTATGTGCTATGAAATCAACTAATTGTGAGCTTGATCAAGGACAGATTTTCATCATAAGTTTGATTTTTAAAATGAGTGTGACTGGGGGCTAGTGGTGGTGCACCTGGTTGAGTGTATACTGTACAGTGTACAAGGACTTGAGATTAAGCCCTTAACCCCCATCTGTAGAAGGAGGCTTCATAGCAGTGAGGCAGTATTATCTTTCTCCCTCTGTATTTCCCACTTCCCACTCAACTCTTTACTGTCTCTATTTAAAATAATAAATTAAATGAATATGATTAGAATAGTATGTCTCAGTTTCATCTTATTTGTTTCATTAAGAAAAATTAAATTTGAAGTTTTTGTTATAGCTAGGATTAAAGACTGATCAAAATAATTGATTTTAAATTGTAACACATATTTGAGAGAGAACCTTTTTGATTATGGAATAGCTAAGGGACTTGCTTTAGATCATTCAGTAGGGCCTCGATCATGGGTCTTCTAATGCCATCCCTGATCCTTTCATGGGACCATTTATCCCCTCCCTTCTCCTCCCCCTACCCTTCAGTGCAGTGAATGCCGGGCCTGTAATGTACACAAGACAAAGTGGCACACTATCCAAATGTGCAGTTTTGCCAGTCTTTTTTTTTCTTCTTTCCATACATTGAAATCAGTTATCTTCATTCCTTTAAAATGGCCTGTTGTTTATTTTCGGAGTCTCCAGCTGGCCGGGCTAGCTTCACGCAGGTAACAGAAACTTGAGGACACATGGCTGGGCAGGGAAGCTGTATTTATTTAGGAACATCGATTCATAAACTAACCCAAACTAATCACCAAACAGAACTCTCCTGCGTCCTTCCCCCGCGGCGGTGCCAAGAACTCTCGAACTCTGTCACTCTGGAACCATGTCGGGGTTCCTTCCTGGGGCGGGGACAAGCAGGCCCGCCAAACTAGCAGGACTAAACCACAATCAACTAGAGATGGGGGGAAGGAGACCAAACCACTTTGAAGATACCAACATATTCCCCCTTTTCTTTTTAACTAAATGACTACAGTATTGGGTATGGGGAGAACAGAAACCTATATCGTACAGGCATTTTCAAAAAAGAAACTGGCACAAACATGGAGAAACATGTAAGCAAGTAACAAGAACCAGTGTGCTGCCAAGGGAGGGCCTGAGGGGGCCATTTTTTTTGCCGCTGTGGGCAAAACTTTATCAGCTTAAAAAAAACATTTCTTGCCTCTGGGGGGCGTACTTGCCTTGACAGGCATTTGCATGGGGGGGGGACGGCCTAGAGTCCCAAAGGCAGCTGGCTGCAATTTACTTACTCTGAAACAAAACTTGTCATTAGCATAATCATAGCGCAATCTAATGTTTCTAATAGAGAAGGAATTTGAGACTTTTACATATCAACGTCTTTTTAAGCTTTTGTTACACCCATTTAAGATGGAGACACACCCTAGGTGTGCACAGGAAAGAAAACCTCAGGCATGAGAATAATTAGCATAGCCATTGTGTAATCTACCATTTCTAATATAGAAGGTAATCGAGTTTTTTTTATTATTTTGTTTTATTTTATTTATTCCCTTTTGTTGCCCTTGTTGTTTTATTGTTGTAGTTATTATTGTTGTTGTCGTCGTTGTTGGATAGGACAGAGAGAAATGGAGAGAGGAGGGGAAGACAGAGAGGAAGAGAGAAAGATAGACACCTGCAGACCTGTTTCACCGCCTGTAAAGTGACTCCCCTGCAGGTGGGGAGCCGGGGTTCAAACCGGGATCCTTATGCCGGTCCTTGTGCTTTGCGCCACCTGCGCTTAACCCGCTGCGCTACAGCCCGACTCCCGGTAATCAAGAGTTTTACATATCAACAAGTCTATTTAACCTTTTGTTACACCCACTTAAGATGGAGACACACCTTAGGTGTGCGCAGGTTTTGTTAAGACCAACTTAGTTAAAATATATTGATTGTTAACTAATTTTTACCTCAGACTTTAAATGTAAGTTAATTTTATCTTTATGAGAATTACTTTAAAAACCTTTTTCATTTAACTTTGCCTAGTAAGAATTTAGCCTTAAAGTTACATTTTTAACTTAAAGTTATTGTTTAACAAACTTTAAACATACACATAAACATGGTCATTAATACACAATGAGAGAAACTTTTGTTACGAAGACATGTCATTTTAAACACGAATTTAGACCATCTGGAGGTGGCCTCCCACGCAGCTCCACTTCTAGGAATTGCAGGTTGCGATCTCTGCACAAATCTCTGCGTACTCTAGTTTGTCTGCCTTCAGACCGGAGCTGGAGATCTCGGCCAGGGGGCCCAGTTTCAGCAGGGGGCCCACGGTCTCCAGGGGGGCCTGGATCTGTCCAGACTTCATAGCATGAGGGTGGGTGGGCCAGCCGTGCAGAAGGTGCGGGCCGAGGTGCCCAGGGGTGGCGGCCAGGATAGGCCACCACGGCCCTGCCCCATGACCCTGCCATGTCTGCTGCCCTGCTTGCAGTGGCCGAGCAGCGTGGTGGGAGCCCGTGCCCAGTGCCCTGCGCCACGCGGTGGAGAGCCGGCTCCTGTGGGCTGGCCTTGGGCTCCTGTGTGTTGGCATCGGGCTCCTGTGTGCTGGCGTCGGCCTCCTGCGGGCTGTGGGGCTGCGGGCGCGGTGCGCAGGGTTGTCCCGGCGCGGCTGGCAGGCTGGTTGGCTAGCTGCTCCACCAGGTGGAAACGGCAGCTCCGTACCTCGCCCCCTGCCCGCCGGCTCCTCCCGGCACTGCTGGCTGCTCTGAGTGCGTCCAAGCGAGTGGAAACCACAGAGTGGTCCAGAGATAAATGTTCCAGAAACAGCAAAACAGTCTCGTGAAGAAAGAGCAGAGTTCTTTGGAGATCTCTTCACAAGCAGAAGAGAAGGCCATAGTGCATAGGTAGCCAAATTGTCTTCACTTATCTGAGAGATGCGCAGGTCAGGTCCACATTGGCGCCATTTGTTGTTTATTTTCGGAGGCTCCAGCTGGCCGGGCTAGCTTCATGTGGGTAACAGAGACTCGAGGACACATGGCTGGGCAGGGAAGCTGTATTTCTTTATTCAGGAACAACGATTCATAAACTAACCCAAACTAATCACCAAACAGAACTCTCCTGCCTCCTTCCCCCGCGGTGGCGCCAAGAACTCTCAAACTCTGTCACTCTGGAACTCTGTCGGGGTTCCTTCCTGGGGCAGGGACAAGCGGGCCCGCCAAACCAGCAGGACTAAACCACAATCAACTAGAGATGGGAGGAAGGGAACCAAACCACTATGAAGAACACCAACAATGGCCATTAATGGACCAGTGAGATATCATTGAAGAAAGCTTCAGTGCTGCAGTCTTTCACTCTTCCTCTGTCTCTCTGTCTATGTCTCTGACTTTCTAAAATAAATAAATAAATATATATATATACATATATTCCATTAATATTTTTAGTTTTTTATTTATAAAAAGGAAACCTTAACTAAACTGTATAATATTTTTAGTAAGGAGTAATAATCATGAATGTATTTTTGTTCTTCCAATTTAAACATTTTTTTCACACTGCTGCAATATATCTTTTCACAAATTTTACACTAGTGTTTCTGTTCTGCCAGAAAAAAATTCCTAAAAAATACTCATACTTCATACTATTTCTCTTATTTTTTCTTAACATGCATGGCCATTTGTCTCTCATAAATAAAAAAAAAACCTGCATTCACTCTTTCCTATAGTTAAGTTTATACTGTTCATGTCTTTATTCTAGGTATTTTTAATATGAATAGAATGTTGTGTTTAGAAGGAAGTTCAACATCTTTTCATCCTTCTGAGCTTCAGGGCCCTCATAGATGTACACCTCAGGCTAGTTTGATCTTTATTTTCCACACTTCTTGATACCCAAGGTTAACCTTCTAACATAAAATGAATAATGGCATAGAGCCAGAGAAGGCAAGAGAATGTTGCTTAGGATTTTGTTCCACCAAAATAACTAATGTTGGAAAGAATTCAATTAGTATGCTTTGATAAGATAACTATAGCAGTATAGGATAAAACTAAATGGTACCTATGTATGAATGAAGTCCCTCCCTATTCTGTTGATCAGTGTTGAGTCAACCCTTGGCCAGTCAGGCCTGAAGACCAAAAACCTAGGAGTGTAGCCTTGAGTAAAAGAAAGAAATTGGATTTTGAAGCTGATAGATGTGTAGATTTTGAGTGTTGCACAAGTTGGCTTTTGAAATGTAGGAGGACCCTCAGCTCTGATCCTGAATTTCTGTATTAATAGCTGTATCAGTCTGCTATTCACATTGGTAGCCTGCAACTGAGCAGACATCTCTCTTCTTCTCCTCTTAGTTCTGAGTATACCTCTTTAGGCTATGCAGAACATGTTTGTAATCTCAGTAGAAGTCCTCTGGGGCTTATAATTTCAAGTCTTGCTCCCTCTGGAGCTTTTTGTTGCTCTTTGTGCATTTTAAAGCTGTGTCATCAAAAGACAAATGAAGACAAAACATTGGTGAGCTGAAGCCACCTCATAGTGTTCTCTATTTTCTGCCTATATTTTACTGTCACGTGGAGCATTCTCATTTGTGAACTCAGTGTATTTATGAGTAGAGGCTCAAACTAAATGTTTCATTTCAGTCAAGCTATTGTGGAAAATCTTTCAAGTCATGCACACATTTTGTCAAAGGATAGTCTATAATTAAAACACGTTTTATCACATATTGCAACAAGATCTCTCTGACTATGTTAATACTGGTCCAGTAATTGTTTTCTAGTATGCCTGATGTGCTATTTTTGCCTCCATGTGAGTTGTGAGTACCTTTTACTCCAGTCTTGAAGACTTCTGTCCATACTTTCTGTTAGTTTACTCATATTGATGCAAGGATATTCCCCCCGCCACACACATACACATCCCCCACACCTCTATCTCTCTGTCTCTGGTTAGTACTATGCTAAACAGTCAAAAAGATTTTTTTAATTTAAACTTTTATTTATAAAAAGGAACCATTGACAAAACCATAGGATAAGAGGGGTAAAACTTCACACAATTCCCACCAACAGAACATCGTATCCCATCCCCTCCTCTGATAGCCTTCCTATTCTTTAAGCCTCTGGGAGTATGCCAAGGTACTTGTGGAGTGCAGAAGGTTGAAGGTCTGGCTTCTGTAGTTGCTTCCCCGCAGAACATGGGCATTGACTGGTTGATCCATACTCCCAGCCTGTCTTTCTCTTTCCCTAGTGGGGAAGGGCTCTGGCGAAGTGGAGCTCCAGGACATGTTGGTGGGGTCCTCTGCCAGGGAAGTCTGGTCGGCATCATGGTAGCATCTGGAACCTGGTGGTTGAAAAGAGAGTTAACATACAAAGCCAACAAATTGTTGACCAATCATGGACCTAAAGGTTGGAATAGTGCAGATGAAGAGTTAGGGGTCCCTCCATTTTGCAGATAGCTAGTAGGCATATTTTAGTTAAATTCCAAAGGGCCTGTGGCTATACTAGTTTTTTTTTTTTTTTTTTTTTTTGCCTGAGCCTGAAATCTGATATGCAGATGGATCCTAATTATTGTCTGTGGAGGTGATGTCACGGCTGGAAAAAGGACCAGAAAGCTGGATCAGGGAGGAGAGTAGCTCCCAAATATGGGAAAGATATATAAATATTGTTGACTGTAAATCACCGATTTGATGTGATCTGAGGCCCATCTTCAGCTTAGGAGCCTATGTGACCTCTGCATCCCTGCACTTCTGAGCTCACATTCTGTGGTCATAAGTAGGAATATTCCAAGCTGCCCCAATATCATCAGGACCTCAGGTGTAGCATAGAGCATAATGTCCAGCCTCCCTTTGGAGGATGAAACATTCTCTACCATTGTTGATCTAAATTGAGGGCAAGTTCCTATGGGGGCCCACAAAGGGGTCTGTTGTGTTGTTCCTGATAGGAATGACTGGTAACAATGGAGAGAGGGATTTATTCGAGGTCTAGGCCCATCATGTCTGTTTGGGAATCTCAGGACTCACTGAATAGCCCCAGCTGATGGGGTGGCCTCTTAGTGACTAAAGAGTCATCGTTAAATTATGCCAGTCTCTTGTCCTTATTCAACAAAGAGATTCTTTATATATAATGTTTTCATTTTTTTCATCTTTGTAGCCTTCCTCACTATGGAACTCTGTCCTGCAAATCCTGGCTATCTTCGTCTTGAACATTGATCTCTGAAGCTTTGCCTCTGTTCTACTTTTAGAATGTCTCTCAAGGCGTAAAGTTGTGACAGTTATAAGACTCATTCATTTGCTTTGCTTTCTGCAAATTATAAATCACTGTGCTTCAAATCCTTGCACCCTTCCTTGAAAATTGTTGTTTCTTAGACATACATGCACATACACATACAAATACAAATAGATTCGTATTTGTTATATACTGATTGATTGGTTTCAGTCATTCAAATTTTATTTATTTATTTATTTTTCATAGAGACTGAGATGGAAAGGGATAGAAAAAAAAGGCGAAACCATAACACCAAAACATCCTTGAGTGTAGTGGGGCCAAGTTCCAACTTGGGTCATACATATGGCAAAGCAGCACACTATCCAAGTGAACTATTCTACAAGGCCAGTTTCAGTCATTCTTATACTAGCTTGTAGTGGAACTACAATCTCCTAGTGTTCCAGTCTCATTCTCTATTACTATATAAGCCATTTCAAGAGAGAGGCTCAGGGAGTCTTATTTGGGTGAAAGTTTACAAGCTGTATTATTGTTCTTACAAATAAAAGATACCTAAAGGCCCCTTCTTCATAGTATCTCCTATATTATTATCATTATTATTATTTGCCTCCAGGGTTATTATTGGGGCTCAGTTCTGACACTGAGTCCACTGCTCCTGGAGGTCATTTCTTTCATTTTTAAAAATTAAAATAGGACAGAGAGAAATTGATAGAGGAGGGGAACATAGAGAGACCTGCGAACTTGCTTCACCACTTGTGAAGCAACACCCCTGCTGGTGGGGAGCCAGAGGTTCAAACTGGGATCCTTGCACAGGTCATTGTACTTTGTACTATATGCACTTAACCCAGTATGCCACTGCCCAGCCCCCTTCCTATACTTTATATGTAGGGCACCTTTCCTTTTTAAAAATCACATTTCCTGTTTTAGATATTTTTCATGGATAGACTTTTCTTTCTTTTGTTTCTCACTGACTCTCATCTAACTCTGTCTGTTGGTGTCATATCAAATTAGTTTAATCCCTTTTGTACACAATCCCTTTCCCATTCATATTGAAGGCTTATTGTGACCTTTTGTTTTAACAAAGCATCTCTCCATTGTTGTAGAAGTTTTCTGATCTCAGACTTCCTGATACTTGTTATTAGAATTCTTACTGAATTGTAACTTTGCCTTATGCTCAGAATATATATGCTTTGCTTGTTATTTGTCTACAAGGTACCTTCCTTTGACTAATATGTCATAAGGCCTGTATTTTAGGCTCTATCCTGTTATCACAAAATCCTGCTTGAAGGCAAAGTCTGGATATTTCAGGGATTCTTGCCACAGGCAGTAGAGGGTTGAATTGCCACAGTGATCACCCATAAATCTGAATGTCCAACTGCTGCCTTAAGGCCCTGGAGATTGTACATGGGATTACTAGAATAAACTCAATATATTATGGCATCAAAAGAATGTACCTGACATAATAATGGCATTTGGATAATGAAAGTTTTTAGGACTCTTACTTATCCTGATATTTTTCTCCCTTAGAAATGTATTCTGATCTTTGTCTATGTGATGTATAACCATCCACCTGATGTTTTGTCTGAGCATCTACTTCTGCATAAGTTTTGCAAATAAGTACTGCTTAAAGCTTGAGAGGGATGGCCACACACTTGACACTGTCCTAGCTAGGGATGTCATGTTTATGTGTTCCCACCTGACCTCTTCTGATAATTGTATGGTGACTGGTTGTGGTAACTTTCTCTCCACCCTGAGAGGCATCTAATCTCAGGGCCCTGGCAACCTGTTAAGGTTCTCTCCACCTGTGCTTTCCCTATATTCAATGATAATTATATTTTGATTTTTCTGAGCCTGAATCATCTCCCTTAGTTTGGGGAGGGGGTTGAGGTTTCTCTTAAATTTCCTAGCCTGAAGTTGTGGGTGAAGAGTATTCTGTAAAGAACTTTCACAAGGAGATGAAAAACTATACCCATGTGGCAATAACTGCACTTTAAACCCTCCACATCTCCATTTTTTTTTTTTTTAAATTTCACAGCATGGCTATAGTTGAAGTAAAGGGAAAGTGTACTTTCACGTGTGAGCTCACGCATGTCCCCCAATATTAACTTGTGAAATTAGGACAGAGAATTGCAGGCAGCTCTTCAGAGAATTTGTATTGATGTCAATATTACAAGCCTCCTGCCAGTGTGATCCCAAATGATGTCCTACCAGGGAGGAAATGAATTTGTCGGATGAATTACAACCAGAGAGTATTTATTTTGCCTCTCTGTAGAAATACTAAAATAATCATATGAGTAGAATATTAATGTAAATATGATGAAACAGGGAGCCAGGCAGTAGCATAGTGAAGTTAAGCATATGTGGCACAAAGCAGCTAGAGCCCCTGGCTCCCCACTTGCAGGGGAGTCGCTTCACAAGCTGTGAAGCAGGTCTGCAGCTGTCTATCTTTCTCTCCCTCTCTGTCTTCCCCTCCTCTTTCCGTTTCTCTCTGTCCTATCTAACAATGATGGCATCAATAACAACAACAATAACTACAACAATGAAAAACAACAAGGTCAACAAAAGGGAAAATAAATAAATAAATATAAAAATTTTTTTAGAAATGAAACAGTAATATAGTTGTTACCAACAAATAGAACAATGACTGAGTTCAAAATATCCCACACGTATTAGCTCTGTTAGTACTTATACTCATAATGTGAAAGACATGGAGTCTCAAACATAAATATAAATGCTATTTCAAATTACTAAAGTAAAATTGAAACTTAAACTTGGAAAAAGACAAAATTTATCTGCTATTTATTTGCTTATTGCTACCAGTGTTATCACTTGCCTGCACTATGAATTCACTGCTCCTACTTCTTCCCTCTTTCCCTCCTGTCTCTCTCTTTTGTCTTTTCTATTTTATTGGCTAAGACAGAGAACTTGAGAGAGAGGAGTGGGAGTAGAGAGATAGATTGACCGATGGATAGACAGACCTACTTCATTGTTCCTGTCCCTCCAGCAGGGAGTGTGGGCTCAAGCCCAGGTCCTTGTGCATGGTGATGTGTGCGCTTAACTAGGTGCATCACTACCCTGCCCCCTGTATTTACGTTATCTTTGATGTACATGTTGTTGCTACTGTTAACTAGAAAAAATACTGGAATATATAAATGCCTCATTAATAGCCATTTCTGTGTTTTTCTGAAATTATTTTCTTCTCTTTTTTTTCCAAATTATTTTATTGGGGGAAATAATGGTGTATAGAACTGTTGCTAATATATGAGTACAGTTTCTTATCTCCCAGTTATAGGTGTCTACACACAATTTCTACCACCAAACCTAGTCTCTCTTCACGAACTTGCTCTGTGTAACCAGGGCCCTCTACTTCTGTGCCGGAATCTCCTAATTCAGTCTTTTGCTTTGCTGCAATACTCCTCACTCAGCCCAGATTTTCCCATTTCCCTTTTCTGTCCTTGCTTCTTAAGTGCCACCTATAAATGAGATTGTTTGATTTCCTTTGACATGTCTCACTTAACACGATTCCTTCAGGTTCTATCCAGGATATGAAAAAGGAGAATATTTTATCATTTTTTTACAGCTGTATGTAGTATTTTGTATACATTACCACACTTTCTTTATTACTCATTTGTCATTGGACACCTGGGTTGCTTCCAGATTTCTTTCTTCCCGTTCTCCTTTCACTCTTTTTCTCTTTTTTTCTATATTTATTTACTTTTATTTTTGTTAATTATCTTTATTTATTAGAGTCGGGCAGAAGTTGAGAGGGAATGGGGTGATGGAGAGGGAGACAGAGACACCTGCAGCACTACTTTACCACTTGTAAAGCTTCCCTCCTGCAGGACCTGGAGGTGGGGGGCTTGAACCCTGGTAGTTGCACATTGTAACATGTGCACTCAACAGGGTGTACCACCACCTGGCCCGCTTTCTTTTCTTACCAGAGCACTGACCAGCTAGTTCTGGCTTATGGTGGTGTAGGGAATCGAACCTAAGATTTTGAAGCCTCAGGCATGAGGGTCTCTTTGCATAACCATTATGCTATCTACCCCTATCCTTGCTTCCAGATTTCTTTGGATAGTTATTTTTGTGTTTTTTGGATATATCCCTAGGAGAGCTGCTGGATCTTAGGGCAGATACATTCCTAGTGTTCTGAAGAAATTCCAGACTTAACCAATTTACATTTCCACCAACAGTGTAGAAGCATTCCTCTTTCCTCACATCCTTGCCAGCATTTGCTGTTTCTGTTCTCTCTAATGTATGACAGTCTCACAATGTAAAGTGTCTTTATTTGTATTTATCTAACACTCTGTGGCTTTAAGTATTTTAATCATATGTCTGTTGGCCATCTGTGTATCTGTGGAAGTTCTGTCCATGCCCTCTCTTCATTTTTCAGTGGTTTGATTTTTTGTTGCTGTATTTTATGCTTTTTATTTTAATTACATTTATTTATTTATTAGATAGAGACAGCCAGAAATTGAGAGGTAAGGGAGTGGTAGGGAGAGACAGAGAGACAACTGTAGTCCTGTTTCAACACTCACGAAGCTTTCCCCTTGCAGATGGGGACTTGGGTGGGGTGGGTGATCAAATACGGGTCCTTGCACACTGTAACATGTGTGCTCAACCTGATGCACCACCACCAACTCCCTATGAATTCTTTATATCCTGGTTATTATCCCTCTGTCCAATGAATGGAAAGTAAAGACCTCCCATTCAGAGAGACAGTAAGGTATCTTTCTGTTTTGGTGATGGTTCATTTGGTTGTGCTGAAGCTTTTCAGTTTGATGTAGCTCCATTGGTTTATTTTTGTTTTCCTTGCTGTTGGACTTGACTATTCAAAGATGCTTCTGAAGCATGTATCACTTGACTTTTCTGCCAATGTTTTCTTCTATGTATTTTATGATTTCTGCTAATACCCACACCTTTCTATCCACTTGGAGTTTACTTTTGTGCATACTTTTGCAATGTGTGATCCAGTTTTATTCTTCACATTCCAACCTGATTCATCATTTGTTACAAGGCTCTCCTTTATCCATTTAGTGTTTTCATTGAGCCTACTTGTCAAGAATTAGTTGTCCATAGTTGTAGGGGCATATATTAATTAATAGCCCCTTTCTAATGCTCAAACTAAAAAAATCAGATTTTTATGACTCTTATAAAAGATTAAAATATTTACATACAATAATATGCATGGAGTTCTTAGTGATAGGTACTGTTAAGCTCTAGTAAAATGAAATGAAGCCCAAGATGTATGTAGAATGGGACATCATGATAGCTAAGGAGTCATTCTTCTCCAGTTTCCATACCCACTTGGAAGTACACTATTAGACTATATATTTTTCAGATGAAGGATATGAAGGTATTAAGAAAATGAAAAACAAGGCCAAGTGATGGTACACTTGGTTGAACACACATGTTGCAGTGTACAAGGACTCAGGTTCAGGCCACCAACCCCTACCTGCAGGGAGAAAGCTTTGCAAGTGACTAAGCAGTGCTGCAGGTGTCTCTGTCTCTCTCCCTCCCCTTTTAATTTCTCTCTGTCTCTACCCAATAAATTAAAAAATAAAATATTAAAAAAAGAAAATGAAGCACCTGTCCATGATAAACATATCTCAGAAGTGGAAATACTAGAACCCAGGAAGTGGACTTGCCAGGCTTCCTATCCTTATTTAAATTAACCCCAGACTTGATCTTTTCCTGTCAAAAGAAGGTAAATATAATTTTGAAAAAATTCTGTTTTGTGAACTTTATTAGTATCAAACTACTCTTATTCAAATGGCATTTTTCTGTATGCAACCCCAATTTGTAGGGTCTCATTGGTATGTTTTTGCTTTCCTCCTTATGTTAGATAAAAACTTGTTGAGTATATTAAAATGCCCATTGTTTAGTAGAAGACATTTTTTTCCATCCTACCTTGGACATTCATTTCCTTCTAGAAATACTCAGGTTTCTTATTATATGTTTTTGTTTCATATTTATAACTTTTGCTTTTGCATTAAGATGTTGATATAAAATCCTTTTTGTTATCATATATCAACATTACAAAATCAAAATTTATAAGTATATATAAAAAACAAGTTTACAAAACAGAATATTTTTATAGATTTTGCATACTTCTGGCTCACTTCACTGCTTGAAAGGAACACTTCTGTTATCATTTATTTTTGCTGTAAATTAGTCTTCTTCTTCTACCAGTAATTTACATTCATAATTGATTATAGTAGTGAGGCTTCCTGTAAGTGGTAGATGAAGGAGAGAGGATCATAACCATGGAATTCTAAATTTAATTAGTGATTTCTTTCAGTTAGCTTATTATCTCCGTTTCTCTGATGCTCTGTGCCCCTTTTATCTTCAAGATGTCCTTTACCTGTACTGCTGGTTCCTGATTAGTACATTTGCTTTGACTGGAAAAGATAAAATACTACTCTACAGTAAAAGCACATTTAAAACACACACAAAACATTAAAAGGCAACCCATCAGTGTTTTCTGATAGCCACAACAAGTTTATTGCTCTGGTGCATTAGTGTTACTAAAGTGACTAAAGACATTTCACTTACTATTCTTTTTACCTAGAATTTTCACAATGAACTCTTTCTTCTCTCTCTTTCTTTCTCTAACATCTTTTATTTATTTATTTATTTATTTATTTATTTATTTATTTGATAGAGACACAGAGAAACAGATGGAGGGAGAGATATCTGCAGCACAGTTTCACTAGTGGTGAAGTTTTCCCTTCTCCCTCTGAAGGCAGGATTGAAGGCTTGAACCCAAGTCCTTACATATAGTAAGATGTGTGCTAAACCAGGTATGCCATCACAAAGCCGCTTTTCTCCTCCCCTTCTTCCTCCTTCTCCTCCTCCTCCTTTTTTATCTTCCTCCTCTGGGAACTATTCCTCCTGGAGTCCTATGTCCTCCTACTCCAAATCTGGGCTACTTGCTTTCTGTGCTCACTAAAACATTACTCTCTTGAAAATAATTCCTATCATTTCTCTGAAAGTTCCATGTGCCCTAAACCCTAGCTTCCTCTTTCTCAGTATTGACCATATACTGACAGCATACACCCTCTACTAGCTGAAAAACTGCATAATATTTTTGATTGCTAAAATACTTTGCATGCCTAAATTTGTCTATTAACCTTAGATTTAATTGGTAATCTAGTTCTGCACAGAATCCTAGGTTAAATATTGGAGCTATGCTGTAACATCTTTTAGTAACACTGCTACTAAAATAATCCAGCACTTGAATTTTCTGATTATTTGTTCTCAGTTTTAACTCTTAAACATTCTGTCATTATTTTACATTGAGATGCTCACATTATCCTTTTATAATGACATGTCATAGCGTATTCTTTTTATTTATTAACTCACTCACTAACTCAGTCACTTTACTCATCCACACTCGATTCATTCATTGTGTATTAGTGGACAATTAGATCGACCTTCTCGTGGTGCATCCCGTGAGTACCCATTTATTGGGGAAACTGACAATCCTTCCTAGCCGACTGAATCCACATGGATCCCAGTCACTTTCAAAACCAGAAAAAAGCAGCTCCTGACAGCTTTCAACCTGACGCTGTTGACTGGCTACAGAAGAAGGGCAAACACTAGAAGAGAAGAAGTGGACAATTAATAAACCCTTTCAACCTAGAGGCAATAGCTTTCTGGGAAAGCTTAGATTCTTCCTTTTTTATTATCATGTTCTAGAACTCCCATTATTTAGATACTGGAAATCTGAGTCTCCCCTCCTTTTCATATGTAGATGCCTAATCTCCAATATGAACACATTTGGAGGTTGGGTCTTCAGGAGGTGATTAAGTCATGAAAATGGAACCCTAACAAATATGGCTAGTGCTTTTACATAGAGATATGAGATAATCATATTCTCCCTCCCTTCACATGAGATGAGATAATCATATTCTCCCTCCTTTCACATGAGAATATACTAAGTAGACAGCTGTCTTAAACTAGGAATCTGGCCCTTCTAGTATTTCTCTGTGTCCACTATTTTTTTACAAACCTTGAAATCT
>NC_080171.1:52328032-52451843 GCF_950295315.1 Erinaceus europaeus
TGGAACTTTGGAGCCTCAGGTGTGATAGTCTCTTTGCATAACCATTATGCTATCTATTCCTACCTATTCTAATGAAAGAGAGATATAGAGGGAAAGATACAGAGAAAGACCAGATCACTGTTCAGCTTTGGCTTATGGTGGTACTGGGGATCAAACCACTGAGCTGAGAGCTTCAGGCATGGAATCCATTTGTAGAACCATTATGCTGTCTCCCCAGACACTATTTCTGTCTAGTAGGTTTCTGTCCCTGACTCACATAGAAATTTTCCTTTCCTACATATTATTTTGGTTTCTCTAGGAAATAATTTAAAAATATAAACAGTTTCTACATTTTTTCCCCAAGTGCTGTCTGATTTTCCTTGTTTTCCCCACACTATATATTTTTTCTTTTTCTGTTTATTCACACTATTGAGACTTGGTATTTGCTAACAGACTGGATGTATATCTTAGACTTAGAATCTGTCAAATCTCATTCTCTGTTACAGTTCTAGAGAGCAAGTTGCTCCTATTCTAATCTCTGTTCAAAAGTCATTTGTCTAATTTAGTTGTTTGGGGAAGAAGTATCTTTCCTCCTGGTTCACCAAAACCAAACTGATTGGTTTTAGCAAAGACAGCAAATCCTAGAGCTTATTAGAACTCACCCTACCTCTGTCTTCCACTAGTTCATGGTATATTATGAACTGATTCTCTTCCTTCCAGAATGCACTTGTTATACTTTTTCCTGGTGTGTGTGTGTGTGTGTGTGTGTGTGTGTGTGTGTGTGTTGTATGTGCTTTCTTTCTGAGCATTGCAGTTTCTAAGAATATGTGGAAGAGACCTGAGGATCTGAAGATAGCATATTGGACATTTCGAATAAGATGTGAGCTTGCCTAATTTTTAGGTTACTCACATGCTATACCTTGTAGTCGAAGGCTAGGCAAAGCAGAACAGATGAAGTTATTTCTCTATTTTCATTCATATTGTAAATTATGATTTATTACAGCTGGTAAAGCCGGTAGTGACTTTTGATATTTGATTCTTTGTGTACCTCTTTTGATATTTTAATTAGAATTTTCACTAAGATTATGGTGATGTGTTATTCAAACTAATTGGAACTTATTTGAGGTACTTTGGGGCCTTTCTAAATATTGAGTGTAAAGTGGTGAGAGGCTATCACATATTACCATGCTATTTTATAACCAATATGTATAAATTATCAGTTAGGTATGAGAAATCTTCAGAAGATGTCTAATAATATTAATAGCCCTTCGCTAAGGATTTAAACACAAGTCTTTAAGTGCAAAGTGATATGTACCTAAAGTCAACTTCATATATAACTTTTTGTTTTATGCCAAATACTACTGTTAGTAATGTTTAATTGCAGTAATGCACAAGGTATTTCTGCCATCTAAGTACTAACCAGGTCCAAACCTGCTTAGCTGCCAAAATCAGACAAGATGTGTTCAAGGAGATATGACCATAGATAGACAAAAAGAATTTCTGATGTGCTTCACTAGTTCTACCTTTAGATGTCACTTTTTGAACTCTGTTTCAAGAATTCTATATGATAAAACTGTCTACTTCCTCCCATAGAGTCAGATAATTATCTCCTGCTTGAATTATATTGCTCTCTGTCTAGATTTTTATATGTCTATATATGAAGCCCAATTTTAATAAATTTCATAGGTACCAATTCTGTCTAAAAATCAAGTAATATATAGTATAGAAATGAATTGTTTTTAATAAAGAGAAAGAAGCAAGAGAGAGTAAAAGAGACCAGAGTACCAAAGTTTCCTTCAGTGAAACAGGGCTGGGATTCAACCTGGGATGTATATATTTCAAAGCAGCACACCATCTAAGTAGATTATTTTGCTGGTTCAGAAATGAAGTGTTGAGGCCAGATGGTGCCACACTTGGTTGAGCGAACTTATTTCAATGCACAAGGACCCAGTTTCCAGCTCTCACTCCCACCCAGAGGGGGAAAAGTTTGCAAGTGGTAAAACAAGGCTGCAGATGCCTCTCTGTCTCTCTTCTCCTAGCTCCCTCTTCCATCTCAATTTTTGACTGCCTCTATCCAGTAATTAAAGATAAAAAATTTTAAAAAGAGTGCACATGTTATAATACAGAGATGAAGTGTTTTATACTTTGTCAGTGAAAATAAAATTTTATCTTCTATGGAAGACATGTTTTTTTAATATTTATTTATTTTCCCTTTTGTTGCCCTTTTTTTTTCATTGTTATTGTAGTTATTGTTGTTGTTATTGATGTCGTCATTGTTAGATAGGACAGAGAGAAATGGAGAGAGGATAGGAAGACAGGGGGAGAGAAAGACAGATACCTGCAGATCTGCTTTATCACTTGTGAATCAACTCCCCTGCAGGTGGGGGTCTGTGGGCTTGAACCGGGATCCTTAAGTTGGTCCTTGTGCTTTGCTCCATGTGTGCTTAACCCACTGACCTACTGCTGAACTCCCAGAAGATATAGGTTTTATAGAAACTAGGAAAGATATATGATGTTAGAAACTGATATTTCTTAGACAATTTTAATGTTCTCAGCAGGGAGGATAATGTAATAGTGTTTCTTGGAATATCAGAGGAGACTGAGGTATGAGGAAAGTCACTAAGAAAGAGAAGACTGGCTTTGCCTGTGTGAAGCATCTGGTTTCAGACCATCATTCTGTTATATTCCAATGGAAAAAAGATGAATTATAGCCAGTAAAGTCCATATTCTGTGGATGAATTTAAAGTTTTATGCCGTTATACTCTTTCCTATACACACAATACATTTTTATAGAGCTAAAGAAGTCACATGAACTTTTGTTGAGTACTACTAAAAGTTTGTTGTTTATTATCTATAAAAAATCACTATAAATATTGGGGAGTTATACCCATTGGGGTTAACCACCTAGGTATTAAAATATGTTGTATTTACACATGTATTCTTAGGGTCTTTGATAATCCTAGTATTATTAATTTAATTTTGTTCATTTAATTATATATATATATTATTTACCTCTGGTTGCTAGGGCTCAGTGCTGGCATTATGAATCTGTCACTTCTGGTGGTCTTTTTTTATTTTTCATTTGATAAGGCAGAGAGAAATTGAGAGGGGAGGGGGAGATTGAGAGAGGGAGACAAAGACATCTGCAGACCTGCTTCACAGCTTGTGAGGTGACTCCCTGTAGCTGGGGAGCCAGGGGCTCGAATCAGGATCCTTGCACAGCTCCTTGCACTTTGTACTGTGTGTACTTAGGCCAGTGCTCCACCACCTGGCTCTCTGTTCATTTATTTTTTATAAGATATTTTATTTATTTTTAATGAGAAATATATATAGATATAGAGAAAAAGACCTCAGACATAAAAGTATTTTGCATAACCATTATGCTCTCTCTCTAGACTAGTATAGATGATTTTAAAACTTGACATTTGCAGTTAATACTAGCAAAAAAGAAAATAATTCTATTTATTTATTTATTGGATAAAGAAAGCCAGAAATCAAGAGGGAAGGGGGTGATAGAGAGGGAGAGAGACAGAGTGATATCTGCAACACTGCTTCACTACTCACAAAGCTTTCCCCCTGCAGGTTGGTCTCAAAAACTAGAACCTGGGTCCTTGTGCGTTGTAACATGTGTTCTCAAACAGGTGCACCACCACCTGGCCTGAAAATAATTTTTGAAAGAAGCTATTTGAGGGACCTGATAGTGGTGCATTCAGTTGAAAGCACATTAGAATGTGCAAGGACCCAGGTTCTAACCCTTCAATTCCCAACTACAGAGGGGAAACTTTCTGAGTGGTGAAGCACAGCTGCATGGGTCTCTTTCTCCCTCTCTATTTCCCCCTTACCTCTCAGTTTCTCTCTGTTTCTATCATATATATATATATATATACTTAAAAAATTTAATTTATTTTCCCTTTTGTTGCCCTTGCTGTTGTAGTTATTGTTGCTGTTGTTGATGTTGTCGGTAGATAGGACAGAGAGAAATGGATAGAGGAGGGGAAGACAGAGGGGGAGAGAAAGATAGACACCTGCAGACCTGCTTCACTACCTGTTAAGCGACTCCCCTGCAGGTGGGGAGCTGGGGGCTCGAACCGGAATTTTTACGCTGGTCCTTGCGCTTCGCGGCATGTGCGCTTAACCAGTTGCACTACCACCGGACTCCGCCAATGTATTTTATTTTAAAGAAGCCATTTTAGCCTTAAGAAAACTGTTTTTGTTTGTTTAAGAAGACTTCTATCAGTGTTAAGAGTTCATGTTACATACTACCTGAAGAATCTAGGAGCTGGAAGATAACTCACCTGGTTGAGCACACACTTGGTTGTATATACGTAAGGACCTGAGTTAGGGCTCCTAGCCTCACATGGGAGTACCATGCATGGCACCAAGGGAAGAGCCAGCAGTGGTGGGGTGTTGCTGTGGTTCTCCTTCTATGTCTGACTGTCTATCTGAAATTAAAGAAAATGTCTTCTGGTAGGGGGTGAAACAAAGTGAAATTAGTATCTACCAATATAATAAGATATCTATTAACATAATGAGATATGTAAATAGCAGAAAGCTCAGAATTGAGATGACATTTAGGGTACTATTTATTGACTTATAAAATAATGTATGTGCTTCATTTCATGGACAATTCACATAGCTTTGGATCCAGTCAGTATCCAAGTGTTAGGTGATGAATAAAAAGGACAATTATCTAAACTCTGTGTATGTTCCTTGGGGAATAATAGAGCTATCAAATTAAATGACAGTAATATACAATACTTCATATGGACACACATATAGTTATAATAGATTTCTTAGTCCTCAAACGTCCATTTCAATTCTGATTAATAGTACATGTTAATTCAAGAACCTGCTTAGGGCATACACAGACTACTTATATAAGGTGGCCTTCCCCCCCCTTCTTTTTTTAATAGGGACAAAGAAAGTGAGAGGGAGGGGCTTAGAAAAGGAAAGATACAGCTGCAGCACTGCTTCCCCACTACACTTGTGAAACTTCCCCCCAGAGGGTGTGATATGGGGGTTTGATTCTGGGTCCTTGTGCATAGTAATTTACACTCTACCGGGTGTGTCACCACCTGGCCACATTCGCTTTGCTTTTTTAAAAATGTGGCCTCATCATCTTTCCCAGCTCCCATATTAGACCATCAGTAGTTTCTATTTTAATTTTCTATAGCCCATCAAATTATCACAACAAAGGTCCTGGGAGCCATCTTGGACTTTTCCTACATGTACCAATTGTATCTTATCATAAACTCCTTAAAACCATCACCTACACTGCACTCTAACTGCCTTGTTACCTGTCACTAACAACATGACAATGTACTCCTTACCTAATCAAATCATTCACATGAGCATCCATGCCATTATTCAGGTTAAACTCCTTAATCACTCAACTCTGTCCTCCTGGTGACAACAGAGCACTGGGGTATATAGTAGAGGCCTCAGAGAGAGCTGCCTCGAACTTTCTGAACAGCCTGTTAGTTTTGCCCTCTCACTTGTATCTTGATGCTTAGGTTCCCACACAGACTGATCTTTTGGCTATTGCTGCTTTCTACCTATGAAGTGAAACCCTTTCTCTGTCTGACTTGATCCTTCTCACCCTTTGTGTTTCAACTCATGTATCATTATCTCCTGGTTGATGACTCTGGTGCCATCCTCCATGACCCTTAGATTTATTAGTTCCCTCTGTGCCCCTCTGACACCATATTTTTAATTTTGTCTCTGCAAAACTAAAGATCTGGAGGAGGACAGGGAAGGCAGGGGACTGAGAAGCAGGGGGCTTTAGGGTTCTGGTGTATGATGGTGGAAAAGAACCTTAAGTTGGAGGTGAGAATGTTTAGCAGACATATCACAGGGAGACGAGAGGTTGTATGCATACACCAACAATTGTATTGTAATCCATTAACTCCCCAAGAAAGAAAGATTATCTTTCCTGGACACACCTGTGTACTTACCTAGCACATTCCAAAAAAAAAAAAAAAAGTGCATGCTTATCTCTCTTCTTTTTAATTTTATTTATTTATTCCCTTTTGTTGCCCTTGTTGTTTTATTGTTGTAGTTATTATTGCCATCGTTGTTGGATAGGACAGAGAGAAACGGAGAGAGGAGGGGAGGACAGAGAGGGGGAGAGAAAGATAGACACCTGCAGACCTGCTTCACCGCCTGTGAAGCGACTCCCCTGCAGGTGGGGAGCCGGGGTTCGAACCGGGATCCTTATGCCGGTCCTTGTGCTTTGCGCCACCTGCGCTTAACCCACTGCGCTACAGCCCGACTCCCTCTTATCTCTCTTTTATACCCATGAAATTCCATAATTTTGTTAGATTTAAATTTAACTCAAATTTATTGATCTCTAGTCATTTCCTTCCACTGAGGGCCATATTTGATAGTCCAAGCTAATTGTTTTTGTAATTTCACCACTAAAACACTTGTTTTCTTTAATTTGTACTTTGGGGATAGGTGCAAAGATCAAAAAAATACAGTCAAATTTCCACAAGACCTTGGAACATTAAAGTAAGCTTCTTATCTGGAACCAGCTATTGACTTTGAAGAATAGTTCATTTTCTTTTCCTAACAACATATTCCTTAGGTTCTTCAAGCTGGTGAATAGTTTAGTGACATATTTTATTATTACCATTCAAATGCCTAGAACTCTCATTCTTTAACTCTGCTTAACCATAGGCTTTGAAATCTAGGACACACACTTATAGCTTCTTAGAAATGTTAAGTCTTAAAAAAGGAAATGCTGGGAGTCGGGCGGTAGCACAGTGGGTTAAGCGCACATGGCGCAAAGCGCAAGGACCGGTGCAAGGATCCTGGTTTGAGCTCCTGCCTCCCCACCTGCTGTGGGAGTCACTTCACAAGTGGCAAAACAGGTCTGCAGGTGTCTATATTTCTCTCCATCTCTGTCTTCCCCTCCTCTCTCCATTTCTCTCTGTCCTATCCAACAACAACGACAACAATAATAACTACAAAAATAAAACAACAAGGGCAACAAAAGGGAATAAATAAATAAATAAATGTTTTTTTAAAAAAGGAAATGTCAAGTCTTAAAATTTGTCCATAAGTAACCTATGTGATTAAAGAAAAATGTAGACCACAAGATACATGTGCTGTTACTGGCAAAGCAAACATTTATGTAACTAGAGAATTTTTTTAATGTCAACAGCTATAAACCATGGCCAAATTTAAGTTGTTCTCCAAATTTAACAGACATTTTATAGTATTTTGTTTTGTAAAATGTACTTATGCTTTAGCGGTTCTTATGCCTTCATACGTGAATAGGCTGGTCCACAAGATACTTTTTAATGTCTTAAATATAACCTCTGACTAAGAGGAAATCATCATTTCTTTTGCTTGTTTTTATGAAAAAAAATGAAGAAAAGAAATGTTGAAACACTTGTTCATATGCCTATGAATTCTAATTATTACTAGGTTGGGTGTTCTTTCTACATCCTGAATATCTACTTTTAGTTCATATGCCACCTTTTGTCTCTCCATATTCTGCATTTTTCGTTTCTTTTTCTATTTTTTAAAAATATTTATTTATTTATTCCCTTTTGTTGCCTTTGTTTTATTATTGTAGTTATTATTGTTGTTGTTATTGATGTCATTGTTGTTGTATAGGACTGAGAGAAATGGAGAGAGCAGAGGAAGACAGAGAGGGGGAGAGAAAGATAGACACCTGCAGACCTGCTTCACTGCCTGTGAAGCGAACCCCCTGCAGGTGGGGGCTCAAACCGGAATCCTTATGCTGGTTCTTGCACTTTATGCCGCCTACGCTTAACCCGCTGTGCTACCGCCTGACTCCCGTCTTTTTCTATTTTTTATCATTTATTTTTCCTTTTCTATTTTTGACTAATCCTTCTGTTGACAGATGTGGCCAGTTAATTTATGCGTTTTAATGAGTGAATTTTTTTTTTTTCATTTCTTTGACTTCCAGTTGACTCCCTTACACGTAGTTTGTCACTTTTTGTGGCCCCTCTGTTTGCTGTAGATATTTTTAAACTTGTCATTTATTTAATTAAACTTGGTACTCCTACTTATATTGAGAATTTAAATAGTTCTATGGAGAGTTTAAATATATCTGGACACTTTTCTGCTAGTTCTGGTTCTTGCTCATATTGCCTTGTTTACTATGGGTCTCGTTAATTTTTGCTACTTGCTTGTTGTTAATCTTGGAAATTGTGAGTCACATTTATAATTTTGGATAAATGTGCCTTTCTTTAGAGATGTTTTCTATTTTCTTCTGCCAGCCTTCTAAGGACACTATCTCTATAAAGTGCCTCCATAAAGTAATGGACTGAGGCTCCCAGACCTATTCAGGCTTTTAAACCTAGAGTTTTTTGTTTTGTTTTTTCCATCGGGGTTATCATTGAGGCTCTGTGCTTGTATGACTTCATTGTTCCTGGCAAACTTTTTTTTTTTAAGTTTTATTGATTTACTCATTTTCCCTTTTGTTGCCCTTGTTTTTTATTGTTGTAGTTATTCTTGTTGTTGTTGATGTCGTCGTTGTTGGATAGGACAGAGAGAAATGGAGAGAGGAGGGGAAGACAGAGAGGGGGAGAGAAAGACAGACACCTGCAGACCTGCTTCACCGCCTGTGAAGAGACTCCCCTGCAGGTGGGGAGCCAGGGGCTTGAACCAGGGTCCTTAACACTGGTCCTTGTGCTTTGCGCCATGTGCGCTTAAACCACTGAGCTACTGCCTGACTCCCCCTGGCAAACTTTAAAAAAAATTTCTATAGATGGAGGATAAGCTATAGAGATGAGATACAGACAGGTAGAGGTACCACAGCACTGCTTCACTGCTTGTAAAACTTTCTTTTGACAGATGCTCCTATGTGCTGCCCCTCCCCAGGCTTAAACCCTGACCTTTGAAGCAACCTAAATGACCATTAACAGATGACTCGATGAAGTTAAAGGACATATATTCAAGGGCATACAATTCTGAAATTAAAAAATATATTATTCCCTTTGTGACAAAATTTGGGAATTAGAGATAATTACTCTTTGCCATGTGTGTAACTTGAGTTCAAGCATGTCCTCCACCACATTGAAGGAAGCTTCAGTGCTGTAATCCCATTCATTCTCTGTCTCTCTACCTCTCTGTTTCTATTTTTAAAAAAGTGTAATTAGCTTTAGGAGATGAGACTTTTAAAACTGAATTGCAATAAGGTACTTTTGCTAAATTATGAAGATTAATATCCACTATGCCACCTCCTGGATTTTGCAGTTAATGATTTCATTTTAGTGGTATGAATTTGTAATCTAGTTTGAAATCAAGGCTTGATCTCAGCTACTTTTTTTTCATTTATAAGATTCTATTAGTGATTTAATAGTGATTTATACAATTATAAGATAACAGGATTATAGTTTCGAAGCAGCAAACAAGACCAGAGAACCAAATATTCAGAAAAGGAGAAACTTTATTTAAGTCGGCAGGCTTGGTGTCTGATCTCTCCACAAGAACACCAGCAGCCAGCCTTTGTACCTGTAGACAGAGATCTCTGAGTTACTTGGTGCAGTTTCATTGGTGAATAGCAGGACAAGTTGGGAGTACAGTAATAGATTACTAGCAGTTGGCTCTTACAGTTACACATGTCTTTGCATACTTTCCCATGTAGGGCAGTGACATTCCCTTTGTCCACATTTAGCCTGGCCTTTCTTTAACTATTTATGTTCCACTTTCACCAAAGTCCATCTACTTTTGCTATTTTAGTTGTAACTTGGATTATGTTTTCTCATTTTACACAGTGACAATAGTGTCCTTTGTCCTTTTCCTTTTGGCTTACCTCACTTTACATGAGCCATTTAATTTCCATACAAATTGGAGCAAAAGAAGCAACAGTATTTATAACAGCTGGGTTGATATTATTATTACTATTAGTATTTATTTTTTATTTATTTTTATTTATTTTATTTATTCCCTTTTGTTACCCTTGTTGTTTTATTGTTGTAGTTATTATTGTTGTTGTCGTTGTTGGATAGGACAGAGAGAAATGGAGAGAGGGAGGGGAAGACAGAGAGGAGGAGAGAAAGATAGACACCTGCAGACCTGCTACACCGCCTGTGAAGGGACTACCTTGCAGGTGGGGAGCCGGGGTTCGAACCGGGATCCTTATGCCGGTCCTTGTGCTTTGCGCCACCTGTGCTTAGCCCGCTGCGCTACAGCCCGACTCCCAACTATTAGTATTTTTAATTGCCACCGGATTTAGCTCTAGGGCTCAGTGCCAGCACTAAAAATCCACTACTCCCAGCAACCATTCCACCCCTTTCTATTTCTTCTATTTTTTTATATGATAGGACAGAAACAATGAGAGGGGAAGGAGAGAAAGTGAGGGAGAGAGAAAATAGGTATCTGTGGGCCTGTTTCACTGCTTGTGAAGCACCCCCTCACTCCCCGAAAATGGAGAGTAGGGACTTGAACCAGGGTCCTTTGCTCATGGTAACATGTGATCTCAACCAGATGTGCCACTGCCTAGTCCCCTTTAAAGCTGAGTATTATTACTTAGTGTATATAAAACACAACTTCCTCCCTCCCCTGTCTGTCTCCCCCCACCCCTCTCTCTGTCTCTCTTTTTTCATTGAGACTTTTCCAGTCCAGGTGGCTTACCCCCCACCCCCAACCCCAGATAGATCTAGGCAGAAAGAGACAAAAAGACACCACAGCACTAAAGCTCTCTGTATAAGCACCACGTGCTAACCTATTGCGCCATTGGAGCTCCGGAACCAAAGCTTTCTTCAGTACAGTGGGGACTAGGTTAGTCCACAAATTCTTAGCTACTCATCTGTCCTGAATATGCACCTTAGTATAAAATGCAGTAGATGCAAGTGAAACCCTCAATGTAAAAAACAAAACGTGAAAGAACAAGAAGAGTTGTAAGATTTTTTTTTGTTTTTTTTATGTATGTTTGCTTTTACAGTTATATTCCACATACGAGTGAAATAATCTCTTATTTATCATTCTCTTTCTGACTCATGTTGCTTGCCATAATAACCTAAAGTTCTATTCATGTTATTACAAATGGCAAATTTTTTAATCTCTCATAATAAATGGGCAGTAAGTACACCAACCTGTATATACACCACATCTTCTTGCTTCAGTCACCCATCTTTGTTGGGCATTTAAGTTGATTCCATGTTTTGGTTAGGATAGATAGTGCTGAAAAGAACATACTCAGCCAAGATATGCTAAATATGCATATATCCATATGTATGCACACATATCGTTCAGAAGTAGTGTTTGTATCTTCTCTAGACAAAGCTAAACATGAACAAAAATGAGTCTATACAAACAAGTTTTTATAGTTGTTAATGGGGGATAGGGGGAAGGGGTTGTGAGGAACAGGTATAAGGGACTCATTTGATAGTATTAATGGGGCCAGAGCTTTGATGGTGGATGTGATGTGATATGTATTTTTTTCTTTTTGGTATGTACACTTTTCAAGTTATGAAGGTGTGCTGTTAAAACTTATATAGTGTTGAAATCCAATAGTACATCAAGCTTTTTTTTTTTTTAAAGCAGGACTGATCTGTAATTTGCTGTTGCTAAGTAAATAAACTTTTTAGTATGTTTTGTTTTCTTTCTGTGTTTGTCCAAAGCAAACATATACGCCCAGGTTAAGACAATGTTGAACTTAAAGAGGACAGCAGAAGACTTCATTGAAAATTCTGTTCATTGTACTTTAAGGGATTTGAGTTTTCAGGTGAGTTCTTATCTTACCCTTTGCCTGTGTTAGCAAACCCCAACTAAGAGGGTAGTATTGTAGCACAATAACTTATTTCAAACTCCAGGTAAATATGCTGTAGCAGTATTTGGCCTTAAAAATTTATTACAGATGTCTGGAATTGAAGACTGTTGACTAGGTGCAAACATTACCTCATACTTCATCTGACACTGACACGGTTGGGGGGAGATTATAAAAGTAAATAAAAATGTGCTAAAATGTAAATGTGTGCTATTTATTTAGCAAATTGGGTTTTCTTGTTATAGCCATTTTACTGTTTTATGAGTTAGATAATAGAAATCCTGAAATTAGGTACAGATTTACAGTTTGTTAGGAGAGCAGTTCCCACTAATTCCTTGAATATTTGATACTCATGGTCCCTTTCAGGAATGGAGAGTAACTTTTTTATATGCCCTGTCTCTTTTGGAGTTGTCAAAGTCATCGTGCATTTTGATGACAGACAAAAGATTGACTGTCTCACATTGAGAGATCTAAAGCGCTCGCAATTGTACGTGCATCAGGGCAGTTAACACAGACTGAAGTCTTTTCATTGTGCTCATAATGCGTTTTCCCATCCTGATGCTAGTTGTCCAGATAGTATAAACAGTGTTGTAATTCTTTTGGAGGATTTAAGAGTTGTAGCCTAAAGAACAGTTGGTACTGTTTGATCATATCAATTTTTTTTCCAAAAGTGGCTGGAGGAAATTAAATATCACTACAATCTGACCTTATTGTCATGTAACCTAGGTTGAAAAATGACACATAGATCTAGATCTTTACAGCCAAAGCAAAGGGAATCTAATAGAATAAGTTAGAATACTTGGATCTTTTGCTTTTGTAAACCTAGCATACTGCTACTAAACTACTAAAGAGCTGCTTCCCTCAGAGTGTGGCCTCATATTTGATTCTCTGCTCTGGGCCACTTTTTTATTTGATTAGAAAGACAGAGAAAGAGAGGTAGAGAAAACACACTGAAGTGTCTCACAGATTCCATCACAGCTCCCATGTGGTTCTAGGGGATTAAACCTGGATTATGTGTATGCCAAGGCATGTACCCTACCAGGGAACTATCTCTTCAGTCCACTCACTGGCCTTTTTAAAAAGCTAGGTAGGAAAAATCTACCTTGAGCACTGAAACCATCTAGCCACCTGAAATGTGCCAGTTGAAGGATTTGGAAATGGAGGACTTGGTTAACTAGCAGTCCCTGTAGGAATTAGCCAGTGGGGGGGAAGCGGAAGGGGGTCTCTCCCAGAATGGTGCATCTATACAATACAACCTGTAACACAGGTACTGAGCCCCAGCAATAACCCTGGTGGGGGGAAAATTGTCAGTGAAAAGCTCATGGTAGTCCCAAATGCTTTTCTTTGAGTTTGGGATAATTGAAACTGTTTCCTTTCTTGCTCCTGAAGATCAGTAGAATTTAATTTCTTATAAGTATGGCTTGAATCTTGTATTCAAGTACAAACTTAGTCATCAGACATTGAGACCAATGGCTTTTGATTGAACTTAGGTAGTTTTGCCTTTCTCCTTCTGTTGCCAGCACTATGAATCCACTGCTCCTGCAGCCATTTAAAAAATGTTTTTATATATTTTTTGGATAGCACAGAGAGATATTGAGAGAGAGAAGGGGAAGATAGAGAGGGAAAGAGAAAGATAGAGGGGCCTGGTGGAGGCGCACCTGGTTGAGCTCACATTTTACAATGCTCAAAGACCCAGGTTCGAGGGCCCGGCCCCACCTGCGGAGGAAAACTTTGCAAATGGTGAAGTAGTGCTGCAGATGTCTCTTTGTCTCTTTCCCTCTCTGTCTCCCCCTTCCTCTCGACTTATGGCTGTCTTTACCCCATAAATAAAGATAATTTTAAAAAAAAAAGAAAGAAAGAGAAAGATAGACTCCTGAAGACCTGCTTCACCACTTGTAAAGCAACCTCCCTGCAGGTGGGGAGCCTTGGGCTCAAACCAGGAACCTTCCGCAGGTACTTGCACTTTGTACCATGTGTGCTTAACCTGGTATATACTTCTTGGCCCCCTATAGTACACACAATTCAGTTCTGTGCTTTTGAATTCTCATGACCTGGTGTTAAGCACAAATTTCACTATTCTTACATTTATGGCTGTGTTTCATCTTCGAAACCATGTGTAGTTGTAACTGGGAGTTGGCAGGTGCAAGAAAATAGTAAATGAAACTTTGTTGGCTTTGTTTCATTCTTTAAGATTCCCTGCAGAAGATGAAGTAAGAAATATTGACTCTATAGGGAGAGTTGGCATGTTAAGTCTGTTAAAGGTGTGACCTTATTCTGAGCTCATATGTTACTCACTATTGGCATTAATGCTGTTAAATATAAATAACACAGGATTTCAAATATTTACCGTAGTAGTTATTTTTCCAGTAATAGACAGTAACTAGTTAATGCTGAATTAGATAGGAATTAGATAGGAAATGGCCCCTGAATAAATTCATAGTGGGTTTCCTTAGGGATTATTATACTGATGTGAAAAATCCTAAGTGTTCACATTGCCCATGTGTTATTAGTTATACAATTATTTTACATTAAATACCTTATCAGTCTTTTTTATTTTAAATCAGTTTATTGGAGGAGATAGCCAAGAGTACCATCATCTTAAAGTATAATAGCTGACTTCACTTGCCAAGTGGAGCCAATTTGATATTATGGTCTGTTAATGATTCAACTTCTTTTTGCTGATGTCAGCATGAGTGTGTTACTGCTTTCAATTATCAATAAGAACTTTGTCTTTATTCAGCGGCAGAGAATATACATAAAACATGTTAAGTAATACTAGTTTTATTATAGATTATAATTATTACTATTCTGTATAAAGGCAATAGAATTTCATCTTGGTTTACATCAATATTTATGATTTTTTAAATCAATCTCGCCCTTTAGAGAGTGGATTTTTTGGACATTTCCTCTGATTTCTCTCCTTTTTCTATGCATGAATTTAGATACTGAAAGTAAAAATATTTCATTGGGCAAGTATTGCCACACTTGAACATCCAATTTTGTGGTTTATTTAAAATGAACTTATGTATAACAAACTGATATTTTTTTCTACTGTAAAGCAATTTACATTCATGTGAAGCAATAAAATGCAAGAAAATAGAGCCCATTTGGTACGCTGTATGTTTAATATTTTAGACAAAAATAGATTGTGCTATATATAACATTTTGTAATTTCCTTTATTCATTTAATCTTATCCTGTAAAATTATCTTAGGTCAAATTAGACTATATAACACTTAAATTAACTGAGTGTTCATTGCTTTGCCATAATTTATCCAATGTCCTATTAAACATCTCAGTTATTAAAAAAAAAGTTACAGTGACCCAGTGCAATATCTTTTTTAAATTATTTATTTATAAATTATTATTATGATTTTCTAAATTTCTTTATTGGGGGATTAATGTTTTACAGTTGACAGTAAATACAATAGTTTTTATGTACATGCATAACATGTCTCAGTTTTCCACACAGCAGTACAACCCTCACTAGGTCCTCTGTCATCCTTTTCCAGTACCTGTACTCTCCCAATTATGATTTTTTTTTTTGCCACCAGGCTTGGTACTGGCACTACAAATCCATTGCTCCCAGTGGTCATTTTTTTCCCTTTCGTTTTTCCTTTCTGTTTTATTTGCAAAGAAAGAGAGAAATTGAGGGGGAGGGTAGATAAGAAGCAAGAGACACCTTCAGACCTGCTTCACTGCTTGTGAAGTGTTCCCACCACTGGTGGGAAGCAGGGTCTTGAACCCAGATCCTTGTGCATGGTGATACATTTGCTCATCCAGGTGAGCCACTGCCTGGTGCCCCTCCAGTGGAATGCCTTTATAAATTCAACTCTTTATGTCATTTTGTTAAAATAAGAAAATATCAGGGCTAGATAGAGATAGCTCATTGAGTAGGATGTGTGCCTTGCTATGCTTGTGGCCCAGCCTTGAACCCTGGTACCTCCCTGAAGGTACCATGGCACCAGAGGAGGTTCTGATGTTCTTGTCGGCTTCTCTGCCCCCTTCTCTCTCTTTGAATGAAGGAGTCCAGAACAGTGAAATCACAAATGCACAAAGACTAGCTCTATATACACAAATTCAGGAGTAGATTTAACAGCTATTGCGTCCTTTTTAATTCATTGAGTATTATTATTGTTGTTATTATTATTTTACTACCGGGATTAGTGTTGGGTTTCAGTGCCTGCATAATGACTCCACTGCTCCTGGTGGTCATTTTTTCTTTTCTTTTCCAGTTGTGTATATGTATATGTATATGTATATGTATATGTATATGTATATGTATATGTATATGTATATGTATATGTATATGTATATGTATATGTATATGTATATGTATATGTATATGTAGTATATTTGAAGTTTCCCAAGTTGGGTGGGGATCAGGGCTTGAACCCAATTTCTCCTGCATGGTAAAGTGTGTACAGTCTTCAGGTACAACAACACCTGGCCCGTTTCATTCTTTCTAACTTAAAAAAAAATTTTTTTTTCTTCACAAGCAAGTGTGCAAAGTCAATGTAAAATTGCAGATGTGAGATAAGAAGTTCTTGAGTACAAGTATACACTAGGGCAAAATAAATATTACTATTTAAGGCACAGGCCTGTTAAATATTAAAGTAGGATTATTTAGAAAGAATCTTCTTTGGAATGGGAGAGGATTGAGGGACCAAGCAAGAATGAGCTTCAGATTTAGAATCTATTAAAGTGAGAAACTTTCTGAAAGACTGTCTGTGTATAACACAGAGAAATCAGATGTCAGATGTCTGTAAACTTTCTTTTTATATAACAAGATGGACATTTTAGAGAGGCAAAGAAAAAGCTCTTCTGTTTGGTAGAACTTTTTATGTAATTTAATCTACATCATTAATCCTCAAAAGTTCATATATTTTATCACTAGAATATTTGGACTCCTCTCAGTTTCAGTTTAAGTCAGTGAATTAAATGAGTTCAATGTGGAAGAATACTAACTAGTTTATATAAAAAATCAGTGGCTTGAGAACTATTTGTTACTTTATAAGAGGAACCACAAGATCTGTGATTCATTCTCATATTTTGCTGTAGGTTTTTATATCAAAATTATGTTATTTTACACATTTTATTGGCCTCATCTTGAACTGAAACCATTTTTCTTCCTCATTATCACACATAATTGCTAAGTCCTGGTTTTTATTTTTTATATTTTATTTCCACCAGGGTTTCTGCTGGGGCATGTTGCATACATGACAAATTTGTTGTTCTTGGTGGCTTCCCCTCCCTTCCTTCCTCCCTCTCTCCCTTCCTTCCTTTCCTTCTTTCCTGTCTTTGTGTTTTGATTGATAGGGTCAGTAGAGAGAAAGAGAAAGATACCTGCAGCCCTGCTTCATCACTCATGAAGTGGCGCTGAGGCTTGAACCCAGGCACCTGTGCATGAAATAATATGTGCACTCTATTGGGTACTCCACTGTTTGCCCCCTGCTAAGTCCTGTTGTTAGCAACAAAAAAAGATTCCAGAAAGCCAAATCAGGTTTTCTGTTTGGTTTTTTGTTTGTTTTTGCATCCAGGGTTATCACTTTGGCTCAGTGCCTGTACTACAAATCCATTGCTCCTGGAGGCCACTTTTACATTTTGTTATTGTTGGACAAGACAGACAGAAATTGAGAGAGGAGGGGAAGACAGAGAAAAGGAGAGAAAGATGCCTGTGGACCTGCTTCACGGCTTGTAAAGTGACCCCCCTGTAGATGGGAAGCCTGGGGCTTAATATGGGGTCCTTATGCTAGTACTTGCGTTATGCACCATGTGCGTTTACCCGGTGCACTACTTTACAAGAGTACTGCTCAGTTCTGGCTTATGGTGGTGCTGGAGATTGAATTTGGGACCTTTGGTGCCTCAGGCATGAAAGGCTCTTTGCATAACCGTTATGCTGTCTATGTGAAGGAAATACTAGGAAGTGGCTATAGCCTTATTTGCTTCTAAACTGAGCCACATCTCTGGGTAGCATTATTTTGCTCTGAAAATGAAACATTATCTTTGAAAGCACTGAAGGTTATGTAATTCCTTTCCAGAACTATGACATCCTGTCTCTACTCTTTACCATGTGAGTTTTTAATTGTTACACCAATTTCAGCTGGAAGAAATTTATTGTAGGTTGAAAGGTGTTTTTTTTTTTTTTTTTTTTCCTATGGTTGGAGTTTGTGTTGCCATCAGGGATATTGCTGCGTCTTTATGCCTACAGAATGAATCCACTACTCTCGGCAGGCATATATTTTTCTTTTTTCCCCCTCTATTATTTGATTGAATAGAAATTGAGGGGGGGATAGAGAAAGATGTAGTGGGGCCAGGTGGTGGCGCCCCTGGTTAAGCACACTCATTACAATGCACAAGGACCTGGGGAAAGCTTCATGAGTGGGGAAGTAATGCTGTGAGTGTCTCTCTGTCTCTCTCCTTTTCTTTTTTTTTAAAAATTTTATTTATTTATTCCCTTTTGTTGCCCTTGTTTTATTGTTGTAGTTATTATTGTTGTTGTCGTTGTTGGATAGGACAGAGAGAAATGGAGAGAGGAGAGGAAGACAGAGAGGAGGAGAGAAAGAGAGACACCTGCAGACCTGCTTCACTGCTTGTGAAGCGACTCCCCTGCAGGTGGGGAGCCGGGGTTCGAACCGGGATCCTTATGCCGGTCCTTGTGCTTTGCGCCACCTGCGCTTAACCCGCTGCGCTACAGCCCGACTCCCGTCTCTCTCCTTTTCTATCTCTCCCTCTCCTCTCAATTTCTCTCTATCACTGTCCAATAATAAAAATAAATAAATATTTTTTTTAAAAAAAAGAGAAAAAATGGCTCCTGGTTTCTGTTCTTGTATTAAAAAATATATATTGAGATGCTGGGCTATGGAACACTCATTTAGGTACCTAATCCCCACCTGCAAGGGTCAAGCTTCATGAGCAGTGAAACAGTGCTATAGGCGTCATTATTTCATTTTCTATCCCCCTTTCTACTCAATTTCTCTGTCTATCAAAAAAAAGAAAGTGTTTCAATAGGATTGTGTATAATGCATTGAATTCACTTAGAGTTTCCATTTGACATTACTTTTGCCATGTACGTAGCATCATTAAGCTTTTTTGCTAAGACTAGGTTCTAGAACATAATGAAAATTTATATGGGATTCACATGTTATGTATTATATTCCAAACACTGTGTAGGAGTTAGAACATTTTCTCAACAGTATTACGACACTGATTTAAAGTAAAGAGGGACTGTGGAGAGGTGACTAAACAGTTAAACTGTGACACTGGATGCAGAGTCCCTGGCTGGATCTCTGGTACTGCAGATGCTGAAGAAGTGTTCTTGGCCTCTGCCAGACAGTAAATAAGCCAAGTATCTAAAGAACTTAATTATGAGGGAATCAAAGTTCAGAGAATCAAGGTTAATCCCTTCCTGACTCACTATGTGCTCTCTCTTACTTGTCTGGAAGCAGTGCCAATGTTACTGCAAAGCTTTGCCCTTTTTATGACCATCTATATAAACATACAGACATACAACATTGTAGTAAAGCAATAATAAGTATTTCGTGTAGACACCAAGGGGGAGCTCCCCCAACATACTTCACCAAACACGAAGGCTCAGGTCGCAGTCCCTGGCAACACATGAGAGCACCAGTCACGGCACCAGGAGAAGCTTCATAAATGATAGTGTGGTTCTTGTCATGTCTCTTCTCTCTGTATCTTTCTATATGAAATATAAAATAGAAAGGAAAAACACCTCTCTGGGTGCAATGGAAGGTCACAGGAACACAATCCTGATTTAAAAAGCAAAGAAATATATGCATGTGTATGTATTTATATGTGTGTATATATTTACAGATGTGGTTAGGTATGTGGGACTATAAAGTATTTTGTTAAAAAAAAGTGTGGGTGCCAGGTGGTGGTGCACTTGGCTGAGTGCACATGCTATAATGCACAAGGATCCAGGTTCAAACCCCTGGTCCCCACCTGCATGGGGGAAGTTTCACAAGTTGTGAAAGCAGTACTGAAGATGTTTTTCTTTCTTTCTTTCCTACTTTCTATCTTTCTTTCCTTCTTTCTTTCTCTCACTCTGTCTCTCCCTTCCCTCTCTTGTTTTCTCTCTGTCTCTATTCAATAAGCAAATAAAATATAAATCTTCTTAATAAAAATTGTTCTTAAAAAAAAAAAGGTTCTAAGTCTCTGACTGACACAGGCACAACGGAGTGACCAGCTCAGAAGAGTCCCATATGAACAGCTGTTAAGACCATAGTTCCAAACTTACTTAAAGGGTAAATGGTTTTGGTAAAGCTTCTATCTCTCAGACTCCCTCTCCTGGAGAGCCCTTGCAGTGAGGTCATTATCAGAGAATATAAGCAACAACCTCAGTGATTTTACTAAAACAATTTCATTCGGGTGAAAACCAGAAAATCATTAATGAGCTTTTTCTTTCATAGTTGCCTCTTCCTGCCCACTCCCTACTCCCCTGCCCATCCCATTACATATTTCAGTGTCTTCTGCTAATTAGCTTCACTTCATATAACATTTTAACCTGGCCTTCACATGATGGGTGCTTTTATCCTGAGGGTCTTCTTTGATTTCATATGTTCTTTTCTGTTGTGTAACTTCTTTCACTGACTGAAATTATTATCTAATGAGTGATTTAGGCAACTCATAAATATTCCTTGCTTTCTCTTGTGTGTGTCTTCCCAAGAGAATGAACAAGTCTCTCTATCAACTCTTTGTTCCTGTTCTTCTTGTCATTTTCCTACTCTAGAATGGAGACATCAAACCACCAAAGGCTCTGTGCTTAACCTTTTACCCTTAGAGAGGTCCAGGTCCAGGGATCATGTTCCTATTCTTAGTCTGGTGTTTACTCTTGTCACATTGATGATATGAAGCTTTCCCATTTGCTTATAGGAACTACTGCCTGTTAATAGAAAACAGCAGGAAAGACTCCTTCCTGGACCTCTGTTGCCAGTTGTCCTTCTCTGGTTATATACTAGATCCCTATGGAGAGGTTGAAGTGCACAAAGAGCTACACTTGACTTCTTTCAGGGGTCAGAATCCTGTGAGCAATTACCCCTACAACGCTCATTTGCTTTTTAAGTGAATGCCTTTAGTATATTTTTTGCTCATAAAATATATCTAAGGCCATTAATGTTATTTAATTTTCTATATCAGAAGGTTTTTCTTTATTTCTTTATTTGGGGGATTAATGTTTTACACTCAACATAAATATAATCATTTGTACATGAATAAAATTTCCCAGTTTCCCACATAACAATACAACCCTCAGAGGTCCTCCTCTGCCATCATGTTCCAGAACCTGAGCCACGCCCGTCCCAGAGCCTTTTACTTTGGTGAAATATACCAACTCTAGTCCAAGTTCTGCTTAATTTTTTCCTCTTTAGATCTTGTTTTTCAACTTTTGTCTATGAGTGAGATTATCTCATATTCATCCTTCTGTTTCTGACTTATCTCACTTAACATTATTCCTTCAAGCTACATCCAAGATGGACTGAAAATGGTGAAACCACCCTTTTTAATAGCTGAGTAGTATTCCATTGTGTATATAGAACACAACTTGTTCAGCCACTCCACTCATCTTTATTGGACACCTGGGTTGCTTCCAGATTTTGGCTATTACAAATTATGCTGCTATGGACATAGGTATACACAAATCTTTTTGGATGAGTGTGTTTGGTTATATATCCCCAGGAAAGGAATTACAGGATCATAGGTTAGGTCCATTTCTAGCCTTCTGAGAATTCTCCAGACTGCTCTCCACAGGGGTTGGACCAATTTATGTTCCTACCAGCAGTGCAGGAGGGCTCCTTTGTCCCCACAACCTCTCCAGCATTTGTTGCTGCTACTTTTTCTGCTGTATGGCATTATCACAGGAGTGAAGTGATATCTCATTGTTCTATTTATTTGCATTTTTCTGACAATCACTGACTTGGAGCATTTTTTCATGTTTGTTAGTCTTTTAGATCTCTTCTATGGTGAGTATTCTGTTCATGTGCTCTCCCCATTTTTGGATGGCGTCATTTGTTTTCATGTTCTTGGGTTTGGTGAGCTCTTTATTTATTTTGGTTATTAGTCTCTTGTCTGATGTATGGCATGTGAAGATCTTCTCTCATTCTGTGAGGGGTATTTTTGTATGGGTAGTAGTTTCTTTTAGTGTGCAGAAGCTTTTTATTTGATGCAGTCCATTAGTTTAATTTAATTTTAGTTTTTTTTATAATTGGATTCATTTCATTAAAGATGCCTTTAAAATATATACAGAAAAGAGTTCTGCTAATATTTTCCTCTAAGTATTTGATAGTTTTTTGTCTAACATCCAAGTCCTTGATCCACTTGGAATTTACTTTTGTGCTTGGTGAAATGTAGTGGTTCAGTTTGATTCTTCTGCATGTTTCAACCCATTTTTTTCCAACACCATGTGTTGAAGAAACTCCTCTTTCCCTATTTAATAGTCTGGACACCTTTGTCCAAGATTAGATGTCTGTAGGTGTGGGGCTTACTTCTGGACTCTCAATTCTATTCCACTGGGCCATGTGTCTATTTATGTTCCAGTACCAAGCAGTTTTAATTACAATGGCCCTATAATACAATATGAAATCTGGGAATGTGATGTCTTCAATTCTGTTCTTTCTTCTCAAGATTGTTTTGGCCATTCTAGATCTTTTCTGGTTTCAGATAAACATTTGTATTTTTTTAATGAATTTGATTATTTAAGAAAGGAGACATTAACAAAATCATAGGATGGGGGGGTACAACTCCACACAATTCCCACCACCCAATCTCCAGATCCCCTCCCCTCCCCAATAGCTTTCCCATTCTCTATCCCTCTGGGAGCATGGACCCAGGGTCATTGTGGGTTGCAGAAGGTGGAAGGTCTGGCTTCTGTAATTGCTTCCTTGCTGAACATGGACGTTGACTGGTTGGTCCATACTCCCAGTCTGCCTCTCTCTTTCCCTAGTAGGGTGAATTTCTGGGGAAGCAGAGCTCCAGGACACATTGGTGGGTCTTCAGTCCAGGGAAGCCTGGCTGGCATACTGATGGCATCTGGGACCTGGTGGCTGAAAAGAGAGTTAACATACAAAGCCAAACAAATTGTTGAAGAATCACGGACCCAAAGGTTGGAATAGTGGAGATGAAGTGTTAGGGGGGGTACTCACTGCAAACTCTAATGTACTACTGCTTTCAGGTATATATTTGCCCTAGTTTATGGATACCTGTGAACATATGCTCTATCTCCTGGAACCTGGTCTATATCTAGGTTTTGGAACTTTGTTGGGAAGTGAACCACCTGGGATGCAGTTAGAGAATACTATGAAAGGAAAGGTCTCACCCAAGTGATGAAGCTAAAGGGTTGTCGTTCCACACCTGAAGTCTCTGGACACAGTATGAAATGAAGCATGCTGGGGTGACACTTGTTGTGTTGATTAGGTTGCAATCAGCGGATGCAATATTATTTGATAAGAATTGGGAGAAGCATACAGGAAAGTGAGCCCTACCCTAGGGTCCCAGGACTGGGGGAAGTTTAGGCTCTATAGTGGAAATGTGAGGTTCCTGCTGTCTTAGGGTTCAAGAAGACAATGGATAGTTACTGTTATCATCACATTATTTGGTAATTGGGTTAGCTTTGAAAAGTCCCTTTGTTAGACATACAATCAATTTTTCCCCTCTCATATTAATAGTGATTTATATGACTACTATTTAATAGGTGTGTACATAAACACCATTCCCATCACCAAAAGATTGTGTCCCATCCCACCTACCCACCCTCACCCCCACCCCACTCCCTGCCGCCGGCCCAAGAAGCCACATGTCCATCCTCCCCCTCACCACAGGGTTTTTACTTTGGTGCCCTCCATCTTGGTCAGAGCTAGAAGGAATTATGTTAAGTGAGCTAAGTCAGAAAGATAAAGATGAATATGGGATGATCCCACTCATCAACAGAAGTTGAGAAAGTAAATCAGAAAGGGAAACTAAAGGCAAGATCTGACTAAATTGAAACATTTGTATTTTTAGTTCTATTCTAAAATATTTGGTTGGGATCATTGTGGGAATTGAATTTAAGTTGTATATGGCTCTGGGTAGTATATTCATTTTAATGATGTTAATTCTTCCAACTCACGGTTAATGGAATATATTTCCACTTCTTTGTGTATTTTTCTATTTTCTTGTATAGTGACTCATAATTTTCATTATACAAGTCTTTCATTTCTTTGCTTAGTTTTATTCCTAGAAATTTTATTGTTTTTGTTGCTATAGTTAAAAAAGAATTGATTTCTGGATTTCTTCTTCTTCCAACTTAGAGTTTTCCTAAAGGAATGCCACTGATTTTTGTATGTTAATTTTGTAGCCTGACACCTTACTATATTGCCTGATGATTTCCAAAAGTTTCCCGCTGGATTCTTTATGTTTTTCTATGTATACTATCATATCATCTGCAAATAGGGAGAGTTTGACTTCTTCCCATCAGTATCAACCCCCTTTTTTTAAATTTAGTCTCTTTAGTTTGTGGGGAGTAGGTCTGACAATGGATCTCTTGTAGCCTGATTATAGACAGTTGGGGAGTGAAGGTGAGGTTAAAAATCAGGTTTTTGTATTTCCAAATGTTATATTCTTTGCCGTAGCCACTTCACTGTGTCACATTTTACATGACCTATTATGATTTTGAGGATCAAAGTGAATGGAACATTGCAATATGGATAAAAAAATATTAATCTGGTTGAATTTATATATGATGGTAAGTTTACTAAACTGTTGAACAGCCAACTTATGGGTTGTAAATAATATAATCTCCCCATTGCTGTATTTAAAATATGGCAAAGGCAAGTAATACATTTTTACCAGTATGGGATTTTTATCCCTAGAGACTTACATAGCAGCTCTTCATGGGAAGGAAGAAAGATCATAAAAATGCTGGTAGGTTATCTCCTCGGGTGGAGTTGTAAGAATTATGAAATCATGCAGAAGGGTGTAGCACACATCTGGTCTTTTATAAAGTTAGGGAAAAGTGTGACATTCATTCCTATCCAATATATTCAATTATGTATTTGGTCATGAATTTTTCTCTTTCATTTAAAAGAGTTTTCTGCACATATGTTTTCTCAGAATAAATGGGTACCTTAACACAATGATGGAAGTCATGACTGAAGTCCATGTTTTTCAGATTGTTCATAAATAGTAGGAAACATTCACAGATCATATAGCTTGAGTCAAGTAAAAAACATTTTTTGACTATTGGAAATATTTTTACAGCCATGTCTGTTGGTCAAAGATTGGAGACAACCTGCTTCAGTATGAACAATGACAGGGTTCTGTCATTGCCATCAATGTCAACTTAGTTACTGTCAGCTGTTCTGTCAGTTCTTTTCCCTGTAGTGGTTGGGTTGCAGAGTTCTATTTATTAACTTCTGGGGTTGGGAATCAATTGACCCTTGTAGTTTTGTCTGTAAATAAAAATGTCATGGGAGTCGGGCAGTAGTGCAGCAGGTTAAGCACACGTCGCACTAAGCGCAAGGACTGGTGCAAAGATCCCGGTTCAAGCCCCTGGCTCCCCACCTGCAGGGGAGTCGCTTCACAGGCGGTGAAGCAGGTCTGCAGGTGTCTATCTTTCTCTCCCCCTCTCTGTCTTCCCCTCCCCTCTCCATTTCTCTCCTATTCAACAACAACAACATCAATAACAACAACAACAACAGGGAAAATCAATAAATGTTATAAAATTTAAAAACAGAAATGTCATTTGTATCATTACTCTTAGTAATGGAATTAACAATTCCATTCTCAAATAAAAGCTCATAAATATACCTGATAAATATCTCATAGACAAACAAATTTTCTTGTTTTCTGTAGCATTTTCAAATATCTGTTGTCCTGAATTTCATGACCAAATTGGGTGGGGTTTTGGCTATACCTTTGTTAGTGCTGGAGCCCTAGATACATGTGAGTCTACATGTTAGAAGGGACCATCCTTCATTGTCTTATTTACCTTTATTTTTTTTTCTTGAGAAGTTCAAACTGGTTTCCAGAAACCAGTTGGCATTTTGTTGATTTTTTTTTTATTTGAGTTTTATGTTTCCATTTTTAGACCTATAATAATACTTTGTTGTGTTTCCTCTTATTACAGATTATAAGTTCTTTATTCTTTTTAAGGCACTTCTTTTACTAAAGAGACAGGGGTAGGGATAGAGACAGAAAGGCAGACTGACCAAACAGAAGACCACTCCAGCCTTTACATTGTTGCTAGGACAGAACCCAGGGCATAAGGGACATAAGGCCTGGCTAATCTTCCCTGGGGACTTGTTACAGATGATATCTGCACCTCAACAGAAATTGTCTTTAAAATAAAAATCTACTATTGTCATTCTCTGTGGTTGGCAGGGTTGAAACTCAAGGTATTCAGGCACTCGTTCTTCAAAGGTGCTGAACACTCTGTACCCACCTACAAGGGGCTATGATGAGCAAGATCTGGGAAGTCTTCTATTCATGTTCCTTTGAAGTTTGGGAATGAGTTCTTCTAGGTAGAAGGGAATGCTTATTTAAGAATTTTAAAGTGATTTACTAAAGTGGATACATCATTTAAAAATATTTAATTTATTTTAATGACAGAGATAAATACAGAAATAAAGAGATATATATAGAAAAACCAGAACATTGCTCAGTTCTGGCTTATGGTGGTGCTGAGGATTGAACCTGAGAGTTCAGAGCCTCAGGCATCCAAGTTTCCCCATCCCACCCCCTCTGGTTGAGAGATTGAGAAGTTTTAGGTTTTTAAAAATATCTTAAAATTAATTTCATTAGTGATTTACATCATTATAAGATAATAGGGGTATAATTTTTAAAAAAATATTTATTTATTCCATTTTGTTGCCCTTGTTTTTATTGTTGTAGTTATTATTGTTGTTATTGATGTTATTGTTGGATAGGACAGAGAGAAATAGAGAAGGGGGAAATCAGAGAGGAGGAGAGAAAGAGAAACAGGGGATATAAGGAAAAGAAAGAGAGATACCTGCAGATTTGCTTTATTGCTTGTGAAGCTTTCCCCTGCAGATGAGGGCTAGGGGCTTGAACCTAGTTCCTTGTGCACTGCCAGCCTGTCTCTATCTTTCCCTAGTGGGATAGGTCTCTGGAAAGGCAAGGTTCCAGGATATGTTGGTGACATCGCCTGGCAAAAGGGGTCAGGATGGTATTGTAGCAGCATCTGTAAGTTGGTGCCTGAAAGGCAGTGAAATATTAAATAGGACAAAATGTTCAATAAATAGGAACCAAAAAGTAGAAATAGAGATGAGAATAGGGAACCAAAGAAGGCAAAAAGCTAGGATATCAATTTTAGGTATGTTCCTAGAGGCTTTAGTAGTTTTTCCTTGACATCATTGTTTTTAGTATGCATGTAAAATCCTTGAGAATTTACACAATTCAAATGGAAACAGACAAGAAATTGCCCTTGGCAGAACTAATATTCCATTTAACTGAAAGGTCATTGCAGAATGAGATTAACCATTTTTAAAAGATGAGTGATAATAGTTATGTTTATTTATTTTACTTTTATAGAAATATTGACAAGACCATAGGATAAGAGGAGTATATTTCCATACAGTTCCCACCCCCAGAACTTTGTATCTAATCCCCTCCCTTGATAGCTTCCCTATTATTTATCCCTCAGGGAGTAAGGACTCAGGGTCATTATGGGGTGCAAAAGATGGAAGGTCTGGCTTCTGTAATTGCTTCCCTGCTGAACATGGGCATTGACTGTCGATCCATACTCCCAGCTTGTCTCTCTCTTTCCCTAGTGGGGGATGGACCTGGGGAGGCAGAGCTCCAGGACTTGTAGGTGGGGTCATCTTCTCAGGGAAGATGAGGTTGGTATCAAGGCATCATCTGGAACCTGGTGTCTGAAAAAGAGTTAAGATATAGAGCAGAACAAACTGTTGACTAATCATGTACCTAAAGGCAAGAATATTGCAGATTAAGATTTGGGGTCTCTGTTTTGGAAAAAGGTAGTAGATCTATTTTAGGTATATTACAGGGGGTCTATGGCTTTACAAGTTTTTGCCTGAGCCTGACACCTGGTGTGCAGTTGGACCCAGGTTATTGTCTGGGAACATGGTGTCATAGTTTCTTTCTTTTTCTATACTGAGGATTCTTTCTTATAGTCAGGAATTATAGTTTTCCTCCTCCATTTCTTCCTTACCTAACAGAGGAAAGAAGTTGAAAGTTAAGGGCCAGCAATCTCTTTTATTTTAGCTCAACTAAAAGTACTTTAGTAATTTCATCTCTCTTCCTTTGGTTAAGTTGTAGGAGTCTACTTCTTCCCAACACTATTTCTAAAGGACAAAGAATAGGTAAGACACACCATTATCACATCACTCTCTCTCAGGTTAGGCCAAGGTGTGAGAAATTGTATTTCTTTTTTAAAAATTTTTTAAATCTTTATTTATTGAATAGATATTGAATAAATAAATTTTTATTTATTGAATGGAAAAGGAAGGAGGAGATAGGGAGAGAGTCAGAGACGGCTGCAGCCCTGCTTTACCACTCACAAAGCTTTTCCCCTGCAGGTGGGGACTAGGGGTTCAAACCTGGGTCCTTGAGCACTGTAATATGTGCTCTCAACCAGGTGCACCACCACCTGGCCCTGAAAAATTGTATTTCTGATACTGTATAGGAAGTTTATCTTTTGAATATTTTCCTTGACTATGTAGATGCTACTATGAGACAAGCTGCATTACCTCTGTAGCAGAAACACAGCTAGTGAGTACAAGGCAAGTAGCTTGGCATGAAAAGTTATAATGAATCAAAAGACTCATTAAGGAAGAACCTGGATTTTTTTTTTTTTTTAGAAAAGTAGGTACTTAAACATGTAAGAAATCACAAAACCCTTTTATTTTTTGAAAAGTAATTTGGTTTGTCCCTCACAAAAGACTGAAGATAGTATTTAAGTAATATTTAGCTTTATTGCTTACAATTATAGAAAATAATTTTAGGGTTTTTTGTTGTGTTTTGTTTATTTATTTTTATCAGAGCACTACTCAGTTCTGGATTATGGTGGTATGGGGACTGAACCTAGGACTTTAGAGCTCCAGGCATGAGAGTGAGAGCCTCTTTGCCTAACCATTGTGCTATCTACCTCGCCTAGAAAAAAAAAATATATACATATATATTTTTTTTAATATGTGCTTATTTTTTAATGAGAGAGAGAGAAAGATAGCGAACCATAGCATTACTCTGGAACATGTGATTCTGGGGATCAAATTCAGAACCCCATGCTTGAGAGTCTAATCCCTTAGCCACTGTACTACTTCCCACTGTATCACTTGTTTTAATTCTAAATTGTTCTTCCACCAATTACATAGCAAATCATTCATTTACAGAGGCATTCAAGAAAAAAAAAACTTGCCACTTTTACTTGATGTATAAAAATATCACTTTTAAATGACTTCCTTGTTTGGGGTATAGCAAGCTAGAGGCTGAGAGAGGCCATAGCATGACTCTGGTGCCTGTGGTATCAAGGATTAAACCCAGAGTTTCATGCAGCCAAGTTCTGCATTCTACTCACTAACTCACCTCCTGGCCCTAGAAAAATTGTATTTATAATTAGCATTGCTTATATGTGATATGAATTACAGTGCTAAAAACTTAATGTATACTATAACATACGTGACATAGTAGATCAAAGTATTGGAGTCAGATTATTCAGCTTTAAACTCTGGTTTTCCATCCGTTGGATTTTTGTCATTGCCATAACCTCTGCCTCAGTTTCTTATATAAAGTTTATATATTGCATAGTAACCAAATCACATAGCTTGGGGAGGACAAATGTAATCTAATTGCACCAAAATAGTGCCTGCTCAAACTCAGTGCTCCCTAAATGTCTAAAAGTTTTTACAGCACTAATATTTTTGCCATGACCTTTCTTTTCTCACTGGTAAACTTCATTCTCATCTACATTAAATAATCACATTCTAGATCATTAATGTTCAAAGACTATTTTTGTTGTTGTTGTTCTCTGTTTTAGCGAGTTTTTTTTTTTTTTTTTGCAAGCTTCCCATTATGTTTGGACCCTCTCCCACTGCAGCCTTCAGCCTTCATTAAGAGACTGAGCACTGTATCAGTTATGACCAGGAGTACAGACCTTGACTTGACTTGTCTTTACTCTGTGAGGATTTATTTCAGTAACATCAGGGTATTCTTTCTTTTCTTTTCTTTTCTTTTCTTTTCTTTTCTTTTCTTTTCTTTTCTTTTCTTTTCTTTTCTTTTCTTTTCCTTTCCTTTCCTTTCCTCTCTTCTCTTCTCTTCTCTTCTCTTCTCTTCTCTTCTCTTCTCTTCTCTTCTCTTCTCTTCTCTTCTCTTCTCTTCTCTTCTCTTCTCTTCCCTTCCCTTTCCTTTCCTTTCCTTTCCTTTTCTTTTCTTTTCTTTTTTCTTTATTCTCGTTCGGTGCCCTTGTAGTTATTGTTGTTATTGATGTCGTCGTTGTTGGATAAGACAGAGAGAAATGGAGAGAGGAGAGGGAGACAGGGGGAGAGAAAGATAGACACTTGCAGACCTGTTTCACTGCCTGTGTAGAGACACCCCTGCAGGTGGGGATCCCGGGGCTTGAACCGGGATCCTTATGCCAGTTCTTGCACTTTGTGCCACATGCACTTAAGCTGCTATGCTACCGCCTGACTCCCTCATCAGGGTATTCTTAGCTATCTATTTTGACTTTGAATATTCTCATATTATTGTCAAATCATCTGAGGAAGGAAAATGCTTTAGAAAAGGAAATGGTAATGAGGGAGAAAGCCCTAGAAAGTCAGGCTATAGAATGGGTAGGTGGGCTCTTTATGAGTATTCAGTTTCCTGTCTGGGAGGTAAGTTTCTGTGCAGTTACCTATCAAGCTATTTGCTGTGACGTCTGCTGCTTTCCTGCCTGTTTCATCTCTTGGATGCCTAGAATAATGTGAGAGGAGACAACAGAAAGCAAGCACATGTTCTGTACAAAGGCCTCGTGAAATCTGTGAGCCTGCTGTGCATCAAATCTGTGTAGTTCATTTATTTTTTTAAAGCAGTGATGATACACTCTTTCCTCTGGATGACAAATTACAGAGCACATCTGAAAACCCTCTCTTTAGTGAAAACGTTCTCTCTCTTTCTCTCTCTTTTTGTTCCCTGCATAGCATCTTCATTATGTATGATGAATCAAGGAAGAAAAACAACACTGAATGGTCTTTTAAAAAATGATAATGGTAGTAGATTTGAATATCTGATTGTGATAATGAACACAGTGATAAAAATATACTGTATGTATAGTATTAAGTGAGAACAAAGCCTTCTTACAGATTTTTTAAAGCAATTGTTTAGAATATGAATTGTGTCTAAGTCCTTTACTTTCCATTGTGTTGGGACAGGAGTTGAGAGTTGGTGAAGTCTGTTGTGGCAAGGGGCCACAGTGAAGATTCATTCTTGTAAGGTTTATTAGGTTAGCTGCAAACTGTGATACCTCTGAAAATATAGCAAGATGTGAGCTTTTCTCAAATAATACCTTTTTATTATTTATAAAAAAAGAAACATTGACTAAACCATAGGATATGAGGCAGCTTGGAACGTTTCTTACTCATGACCACAGAATGTGAGCTCAGATCCACAGGGATGCAGAGGTCACATAGGCCCCTAAGCTGAATATGGCCCCAGATCAGATCAAATCAGTGGGGTTTTACAGTCAACAATATTTATACACCTTTCCCATATTTGGGAGCTACTCTCTTCCCTGATCCAGCTTTTTGGTCCTTTTCACAGCCATGACACCATCTTCCCAGACAATAACTTGGATCCACCTGCCTATCAGATTTCAGGCTCAGGGAAAAACAACAACAACAACAACAAAACTAGTATAGTCACAGGCCTTTTGCAATAGAACTAAAATAGGCCTACTAGCTATCTACAAAACGGAGACCCCCCCCAACTCTTCAAATAATACTTTTATGATGACTAAAGTGGGAAAGATTTGCCACTGTTACTTTAACATTGTGAGACCTTGGTGTTTGTCCTGAATTTCCTTAGCAATCCTCATCATCTTCAACTCCTGTGTGTCTTTGCCCAACAAACATTTTGGATATCTACCTTAAAAAGCCTTATATTCCTCTCTAGAGTCCTACTCCACTAGGGAAAGATAGAAACAGGCTGGGAGTATGGGTTGGCATGTCAATATCCATGTCCAGTGGAGAAGCAATTACAGAAACCAGAACTCTCATCTTCTGCACCCAATAAAGATCTTTGGTCCATACTCCAGAGGGATAAGAATAGGGAAATTTCCAATGGAGGGGATGGGAGTTCCCTAACTCTTATGGTGGGAGATGTATGGAATTATACCCCTATTATCCCACGATCTTGTTGATCATTATTAAATAACTAATTTAAAAACCTGATAGTGGGCACACTGAGCTAAGTCCACATAAATACTAAGTGCAAGGACTCATGCCAAGGATCCCAATTTGAGCCCCAGCTCCCCACTTTCAAGGTGGTTGCTTGACAAGCGGTGAAGCAGGTTTTCAGGTGTCTTTCTCTTTCCCTCTCTATCTCACCTCCTCTCTCAATTTCTCTCTTCTGTGTCCTATTCAATAAAATGAAAAAAAAAAGAGGCCTCTAGGAACAGTGGATTCATACTGCAGGCACTGAACCCCAGCCTTAACCCTGGGGGCAAAAAATAAAAACAAAACACACCCTTATATTCCTCCCCTCACACATTGTCTCCTCTAATTAGACTCTTGTTTCCATTATCTTTATCTCTAGTCTATATTCTTTCTCCTGGAATTCTGTACTTCTAGGTATTTGTAGACCCCTTCTAAACTTGAGAATCATATTCCTTTGGTTTAAAATACAATTACTGTTACTCATCTAATGAGTGTTTGTTGAATACTTACTTATCACTTTGTGTTGGTCCTCTAAGCAACAGAAACAAACTTTGAGTACACTGAACAAAGAAAAGGGGTATATGGAAAACTGGGAAATGTTATATAGGTACAAACTATTGTGTTTTTCTGTCAACTGTAAACCATTAATCCCCCAGTAAACAGTATATATATATATATATATATATATATATATATATATATATATATTTAACAAAAAGTAGATAGCAGAGTTTATAGATTTGATTCAGAGGCAGCATAGTCTAGAGCAGAGCAGCTCAGGAACATACATGTGGCAAAGTATAAGGAAAGATCTCTTCTGGGAAGAATAAATGACCTACCCTCATTCTCTGAATCACTTTTTTAAAAGTTTTATTTTTATTTTTAAAATTTCTTTTTATTTTATTTATTTAAGAAAGGAGACATTAACAAAACCATAGGATAGGAGTGGTACAACTCCACACAATTTCCACCACTCGATCTCCATATCCCATCCCCTCCCCTGATAGCTTTCCCATTCTCTATCCCTCTGGGAGTATGGACCCAGGGTTATTGTGGGTTGCAGAAGGTGGAAGGTCTGGCTTCTGTAATTACTTCCCCGCTGAACATGGGCATTGATTGGTCGATCCATACTCCCAGTCTGCCTCTCTCTTTCCCTAGTAGGGTGGGTCTCTGGGGAAGCAGGGCTCCAGGACACATTGGTGGGGTCGTCAGTCCAGGGAAGTCTTGTCAGCATCATGCTGGCATCTGGAACCTGGTGGTTGAAAAGAGAGTTAACATACAAAGCCAATCAAACTGTTGAACAATCATGGATCTAAAGGCTGGAATAGTGCAGATGAAGTGTTGGGGGGTACTCACTGCAGACTCTTGTGTACTTCTGCTTTCAGGTATATATTTTAATTTCTTTTTAATTTTTATTTTCCCTTCTGTTACCTCTGTTGTCTTTTTTATTGTTGTTATAGTTGTTACTGTTGTTGTTATTGATGTCATCATTGTTAGGACAGAGAGAAATGGAGATGGGGGGATGTGAAGACAGAGAGGGGGAGAGAAAGACAGACAACTGCAGACCTGTTTCACCGCCTGTGAAGTGACTCCCCTGCAGGTGGGGAGCCGGTGGCTCGAACTGAGATCCTTATGCCAGTCCTTGCTCTTGTACTACGTGTGCTTAACCCACTGCTCTATCGCCCGACTCCCCTCTGAATCACTTTTAAATCCAAAATTTTAATCCTAGTGAGTTACTTGGGACACAATCCAATCATGAAATTGAGAGGGATATGAAATCTGGATTGACAATCTTACTTACATCCTGTGTGTGTATTTTGTGTTGGGGGTGGGTTTCAGAATACTATTGCTAGAAGAAAGAGAGTGAGTGATAAGTGAGGGAAACACTAGCCACTAGAGCAGACAATAGGTCAAGCAGCTCCCATGCCGTATACTCTACAAATACTGAGATATAGATAGAAGAAGTCCTTTTGTTTATTAGTTCGAGCCTTATATGTACTCTCAGGCCTCTTTTCTATTCAGAGGAAAGGGAGGAGAAGGAGAGGGAGAGGGAGACATATCGTAGCATCAGAACTTCTTTCAGTGCTATATCATCTCCCATGTGGTGCTGAGATTCAGATCTAGGGAGATGAACATGAAAAGGCAGGCACCCTACCCACCTATGGCCCAATAACACCCTTCCTTTTTTTTGCCTCCTGGGTTATCACTGGGGCTCAGTGCCGGCACTATGAGTCCATTGCTTCTGGTGGCCATTTTTTTTTCCTTTTTTTAATTGGATAGGACAGAGAAAAATTGAGAGAGGAGGGAGAAATAGAAAGGGAGAGAAAAAGATAGACATCTGCAGACCTGCTTCACCACTTGTCTGCCCTCTGCAGGTGGGAGCGGGGGTTCAAACCCTGGTTGTTGCATTTAGTACTAATCAGGTGAACCACCACCTAACCCCCCAAAAATCCTTTTAAATTTTTATTGATCTAGTTTTTATTGTCATCAGGGTTATCCCTGGGTCTTGGTGCAAGTATTATGAAATCACTGCTCCCAGAAGCCCCCTCCTATTTTTTCCTTTTATATTATTTGATAGGATAGAAAGTGTGGGGAAAGGGATCACTGGGAAGTTCAAGCCATTATTTCCATGTGAGCAGGTTGACCCCGAGTCCCCCCATTTCTAGGAGGGACAGTAGGCTGGACCCTCCTGACCTTGTGAACTTATGATGGATGGTCTTTTTCAGACTGGGAACTTTCCTGTACATGCCTTCCCCCCCCCATTCCTTTTGAGCAAGGTCATGAATTACCGTGTATTGGCCAACTTGAAACCCACCGCAAATATCCTGGCTTTACTCAAACTGCCCACTTCCCCCCTGCCTAGAGGTGCTTTTAATCCACCCTTAGAGAAAAAGGCTTACCTATGCATTGCAAGCTCATAACCGGATCCTATATGGTAACTTCCCAGCTAAGATCAAACACCTGAGAGGTCGAGCTTTGACTCTGCATTGTGTGTATGACTTAATGATTACCTCTACCTTCTCTCTGAACTTTGGGCATACCTGCCCACTTGGATCCCTCAACAAATGAGTCATCCTAAGAGGCTTATCCTGGAGCTGATTTGTCCTGTGTTTCCTTCCTTTCTCTCTGCACTTCATATTCATCACCAGGGCCCCCCCTAGGACACACAGGGGCTGCCCTGGTCTCTGCTGCCAGTGAACAGGGAGGCAGAGAGCCCCTGGACGACCTACAAGAAAGAAACTGAGAGGGGATAGAGAGAAGGAGAAGGAGAGAAGGACAAACACCTGCAGACCTGCTTCACTGCTGTGAAGCTTCCTCCCTGCAGGTGCAGTTTGAATCCAGGTCTTTGTGTTTGGCACTGTGTGTATTCAACTGGATAGAGTTACTACCTGCCTCTCTCACAAACATTACTTTTTAAAAGTGAAGAAATACAACTGCTAAAACCTATGAATTATGGCCCAATAACTCTATATTTTCCAGTGTGTAGATAGATTATGTGCAAGGTGAATATGGCAAGTCAGTGGAGTGCCCATTGCAGAGAGAGGTGATTTTAAGACAATATAGAAAGCTATTGATACAGAGACACTGAAAAGATGCATCTAAATTTGATTCTGAAGAAGTTTCCCAGGAGACAAAAATATTTCAGATGAAATTCAAGAAGAAAATATTTACAATAGATTAGGTTAGAGTTGGACATTCCAAAAAGAAAGAATAAAGGATAAAGGTATAAGAATAGGTATCAGGGAGTTGGGCGGTAGTGCAGTGGGTTAAGTGCATGTGGCACAAAGTGCAACGACTGGCATAAGGATCTCGGTTGGAGCCCTGGGATCCCCACCTGCAGGGGAGTTGCTTCACAGGCAGTGAAGCAGGTCTTCAGGTGTCTATCTTTCTCTCCCCGTCTCTGTCTTAAGACCCCTCCTTTCTCCATTTCTCTCTGTCCTATCCAACAATGACGACTTCAATAATAATAACTACAACAACAATAAAAAAGGGCAACAAAAAGGAAATAAATAAATAAATATTTAAAAAAAGAATAGTTATCAGTAGGTAGAAATTTGAAGGTTAGAGGGCGAGGCTACTGAAGTGGGACTTAATGCACTGCTCTACAACCATGGAGCTCCCAGAGTACTTTGTGTAGTGTTTCTCTGTGGTGCCAGGGCTTGAACCAGGATCATGTGCATGGAAAGCTTTAAGCTGTAGCAGGTCAGTGATTTTCTAACTCCCAACATTTAAATAATGTTTATTTAATATCCAAAATTATACTCTTTGATTTGTATCATTGTCTTTATTTTACAGAGGGAGGGTTTTAAAGTATAGAAGATTTAAATACTTACCCAGAGTCAGATATCTAGCAAATGGCAGAGTTGAACTAAAATACAGATTCCTTTATTTGTTTTTTCTGTTAAGTGATTTAATCATGATTGACAAGATTATGGGATAAGGGGTACAATTCCATACAATTCCACCACCAGAATTCCGTATTCAATCTCCTCCATTGGAAACTTCCTTATTCTTTGTCCCTTTGGGAGTATGCACCAAAATTCTTTTTGGATGCAGAAGGTGGAAGGTCTGGCTTCTGTAATTGCTTCTCCACTGGACATGGGCATTGACAGGTGGATCTATACCCCCAGGCTGTTTCTATCTTTCCCTGCTGGGGCAGGGATCTGGGGAGGTGGGGTGTCAGAACACATTGGTGAGGTCATTATAGAGATTCCTTGTGTCTCCTTGTTCCATCCACTCCTGCTTTTGACCATAGGGACCTGTTCACTAGTGCTCTGAATTGCTTATCAAACTACATCATCTTGACCATGACCATCTAGTTCATCTTTGACTTTAACCTAGCCAGTTAGTGGCCCTGCCTCTACAATTTGCTGCTCCAGTTCTAGCTACTGAGTCTGTACATGAAGAGGTGAGGATAAATCGAAGTTGGAGTCACCCAAGGGTGATTCTGCAGGTACATGACACAGGTCACAGATACTTAAGAAGGAATGGATACCATAAGGCCTACAGATAGCCAGTGTTGCATTTGTTTCTGTGAATGTAATGAAAGATCTCTTTTCTGGTCAGCTCCAGTGATGTGGCACATATGTGCATACTCTACCTACACATGTCTGCATTTCTTTCTCATCAGCACGAGCAGTTGTTTTACTGTAGTACAATTCAGCACTTTGGAAACACCCGAAGACTTACCATTTGGATTGTAGTATGGATGCTTGATGATAAAAATCTGACTCTGTTTCTGCTTTTGTAGCGACTCTGATGGGAATCTCAGTTCCAAATGCTATATAACATCATGACCTTTCTTTGATGTATCATGGTGTGGCAGACAGATGTACTTAAGCATCAACATCCAAAGTATTTCAAAATACCCTTGTTCTTCATAACTGGATTAGGAGATAAATGGGCCTTCTGTGCAATCCAGCTTTGCCATATGAAAGAAAACGTATGTGAAGAACAGATTCTCTGTTTTTGGGACCAGGCTGGCTTTATTTAATTTAAATACACTTAGGTTTCACATTCACAATGCTTTCCCACATCATAGTCATGAAGAGTCAAACATTAAAGATTGAAAGAAGAATTCCAATAGTATTTTAAAACAATTAAGCTGTAGAATGTCAATATTTAGACACCTAAAAAGAAAATATTTCTTCTAATGTGTGTGAATGTAATCACTAATATGCCAAAATCAAGGGTTCATAGAGACCCTTGAATTGACCCAAGTTTTATGGAAAGACTTTTTTAGTTCAATTGCTGAAGAAATGTTTTATTTTAACTTTGAATACACCTAGGATTTTACATACACAAGAAGTGATCTTACAATATGTTAAGAATCTGGAGGGCATAAAACAATCTTAAGGTTTAGGAAGTGCTAGATAGGGGATGTAAGGAAGGATGAGAAAGAGGAGTGGAAGGAAGAGGTATTCTCTGCAGAGGGGACTGTCAGGGCTTTGGCTGCTCCCACAGGTACACACTGAAGGCTTCTTTAAGTATTTACCACTCAATGCTTATGCAGATATCTCAGGGCCAGCCTTATGCTTTGGTGTGAACTTCCAAACACACAGATCAAATGAAGAGACAAAATAAAGAGAATATTTGGAGTATTACTCTGAAGTAAAGGAGGACTCTGAGGTGGGAATGTGTGGGGGTGGGGGAAGGGTGCTTGAAGGTCCTGATGCAGGACGGTGGAGGAGGAGGACCTAGGCAGGGAGTCAGAATGTTTTGCAGAAAACTGAGAAATTTTACACATGTACCAACAACTGTATTGGATGTTAATCATTAATTCCTCCAATAACAAATAAAAAGACATATTTCAAACTTAAAAAAATAAAATGAATAGAGCAGGGACCCTGCCACATGCCAAGGGGGAGAGAGAAAGGAAATAGGCTCTCTCCACCTCCACCTCTCCATCCCTTCCCCAAAGTCCTTTATTTTGGTACTATACGCCAAATTAAGCCCAAGTTTTACTTTGTATTTTCCCTTTCTGTACTTGTTTGTTAAGTCCCCCCCATAAATGAGATTATCTATTAATTATTGGTCTCATTTTGTCTTATATTACTTAATAGGATTCCTTCAAGATCCATCCAAGGAGATGACTTTATCATTTTTAACAGCTGAGTAGTATTCCCTTGCATACATGTACCACAACTTTCTTAGTCACTCATCTGTCACAGGCATCTGGATTGCTTCCAAGTTTTTTGTTCTGATTTGAACATAGTTGTACATTGTACATAGATCACTTCAGATAGGTATATTTGCTTCCTTTTTTTTTTTAAACCAGAGTTCTATTCAGTACTGATTTATGGTGGTACAACTTTGGAGCCTCAGGCATTAAAAGGGTGTTTATAATCATTATCCTATATCCCAAGCTCAAAAGAAAAAAAAATCTTTTAAAAAATGTATCAGGATCTGGAAATAGGTCACCTGGGAGATCACACACTTTGCCTTGTACAAGGAGTTGAACTCACACCCCAGCCACCACATGGGCATGGACACCTTTTGGTGGAAGATTCAGGAGCAGTGAGATAGTGTTTTTCTCCTCCTCTCTCTTTGTTTATCTCCTTATATCTAAACAACAACAAGAAAGAGTCATGTAGGTTCAGTGCTCTAGTAATAACCCTGGTGGCACATTCACACATATTTATTGATTAGAGAGAGAAACAGCCCCAGAATGCTCTGCTGTGCCATGTGTGTTGCTAGAGCTATAACATGATAACACGGGGCCTCTGACATGCAAGTCCTGTGTTCTACCAATGAACAAGAATTCTTCAGTTTTCTTTCATTCTTTATTTTAGCATGTCATCATATTTTTAAGTAATTTCACTAAATCTAGATCAAACTGACTTTTCTGGTACTCTCTTAGTTACCACCTAGAATTCATTGCTTTCCTGCACTATTCATCTTGTGACTATAGTACATCTTCCAGCTATAGACAGTTTTGCATAGGTATGTATCTTCTAAATCATAAGTTCTGTCTCACAGAGTTATTTGGAAGAGTGTGCTAGATGATACATATGAAAATTCCTGCCCTGGTCTAAACTATGTGCTTCAAGTTTATGTCCTTTATCTTTTCATTGAATCAGTGGTGAGTTGGTAAAAGAAATTGCTAATAGCATTTTCTAGTTTCCATCGTGTAAATGCTTCCCTGACCTCAAGCTCCCAACATGACCTGCAAAGGATAGACGTGAGTTAAGATGTGTTATTGTGATCCACAATCTAGTTCTTTAGATGTAAATAACTTAAGCAGTATAAAAGTGTTTGTAAGATGCTTAGAAAAAATGAAATCTTGAATACTGATTACCTTTAATTGTAATGCAGTTTTAATTGTGATTTCATATTATTTAATTTTAATGATGGATGTGTTTATTATTAGTTCACAAAATTCCTGAGAATTAAACAAATGGACGTTCTAAGCTAGTGGCAGCTGACCACAGTACAGTATAGTGAATTAAGAGTCTCTGAGATAGGAACTTACTTGTGTTCATTCTGTGTTCTTAGTGCTTAATATAATAAATGGAACTCAAAAGATGCTGATATCAATATACAATAAGAATAAACAAATGCTAATGTGAACGCAAGTAATTGTTGTATGTGAGAAAGACCTTAGATATATCAGTTGACCTCAGTTTCCTCCTCTCTAAGGCAAGAGGCTCCGATGGCTTTGATGGCACTGAGTCCCTACAGCTCTCACAATTCACATGTTGTCATGAACAGAGTTAAATTCTTAATTTCTTGGTTGTATTGCTTCCATTGTGATGACAGCATTTTAATTACCTCAGGGAAGACTTAAGTTTAAGTGAATGGGATATTCTAAACTTATTTACATATTTGAACAGAAGCAAAGGTGAATTTCCTTTGTTTATTAGAATGTTTTTAGTCATTAGAATGTTTGTCTAGATTTGCTGGAACAGAGCATGGTCACGTATTCTTATTCATTTGTGCTTAATTAAAAACAAAGGGCTATTGCTTAAAAGGACAGACAAGAAATTACAGATAAACTCCTCATTTTCTGATGTATAATTAAACTTGAATGCAACTTTTCAGAGATGTGAATTTAAGACTTGCCAATCATTTCCTTTGAAGAAGAGATCAGAATAAGCTCTAAAGTAAAACAGCTACTATAGTTTAAACTATACATATTTTCGAACCTCATCTGATACTAGAACCTTGTTACTTTGCAAAACACAGCAGCACCTCGTGGGATACTGAGGTCTCAAGGAATAGCAGGATAGACAACGATGCTCTTGATGCTCTCCTCTGACAATCAGCCTTAAAGGAGGCCATCAGAAATAAATGGCTGTCCTAGTTGTTTACATATGTTAAAGAATTCATATTTTTAAAATTTCTTGTTCATAATTAATTTAGAGTTCTACCCTTTCAGGTGCCGCAATACTAAAGTCATTAACCTGATTTGTAGTCGAATACAAAAACAGATGTTATTTTAAAAGTAGTTTCAGAGTAAGCTGTTTGCCTTTTTTAGATTTCCTGAAGATATCCAGTATAATTTGCAGCCTCAGCCACCATATTTGTGAAATGAGGCAGGTGGATTAGATAAACCCCAGAGTGTATGATTTATACTTTCAGCCTGTGTAATCACCTCAGAGGGAGCTCTGACAATGGGGAGAATTATGGTACTAAACCTTAAACACATTCACAGAAGTGAAGGGGGAACCAGAGAGGAGTTTAATTAAGTTGAACTTTCTGATGTTTGAATGTTGACACATCTAGCCATACTTAGGTCCAAGAGAATTTTTTAAAGAAAATTCCCTTGGGAGAATAGACTTGATTTACATGGGACTTCTTTCATTAAATTCAGTGAAGCCTGCAGAACCTGGTAATGAAGGAAAATTATGAAGTATGTTGGCTCAATTTCCTTGCTCTTTCCATAATAATTTGGCCTCAGACCATCTTACTCAGAATCAAAGGCAATCAGATTTCAAAGAAATTAGCCTCTTCATTCCTTAGTTTAAAGTTCAAAGAATCATGTTTTGTTCTTACTGGCAAGATTAAGAAGACATGATAAAACCGAACTGGCAAATTCATTTCATTGTAAAATATTTAGATTATCTTAGAGATAAGATTTAAACATTTAAAAAATATTCTTGGATATCTCCAAGGAAATTCCTAACTTTTCTGAGGCCATTTACTGTTGTGTCATCCCTTGCAAACAGATTCAGGTGGCATATCTGGTAAAGCACATATGTTAACATATCCAGTGATCCAGGTTAGAGTTCATGGTTCTCATCTACAGGAGGGAAGCTTCATGAGTGGTAGAGCAATACTGCAGGTGTCTCTTCCTCTCTGTATCTCAATAAGAAAGAAATAAAAATAAAAGCATGTTTGCCATTGGGGTCTGTGGAGCTGACATGCAGATTCCAAGCCCCATTTATAATCCTAGAGGAAAGAAATTACTAAATCGAGAAGAGATGCTTAATAAATGGAAGGAATGGTTAAATAAATCTTTAATATTCAAGAATTTTAGTTTCTTGTGTATCCTCCTTCAGTAAATTTTGTAAGAGTGCTAATGAAGTTCTTATTATTGAGTGGTGTGGAGTGATACCACGCCTTGAGGTTTGAACCCCAGTACCACATGGGAACACTTCAGCACACCAGGAATTGGAATGGTGTTGTATATTTCTTTTTCTGTCTCATTATCTGAAACTTTAAATAAAGGAATGATCTATCTTTCTCTTTCTCCACTTTTCACTTCCTTCCTCCCTTCCCTCTCCTCCTCCCCCTTACAGAGATTGAAAGAGACCATAGCACCACAGATTTCTTTAATATGATGGGCCAGGCTCATGAGCTGCACACATGGTAAAGCAGAACATTATCCAAGTATACTATTTCTATTCCAGTCCAGAAGTGAAATTTCTTTCCTCTGCTCTCTTTTCTTTCCTGGAAGTGGTGAAATTATCATGTGGGATACTCTGGCACCCAGCATCCTCCCAAAAGAAAATAAACCATTCTTTCCCCACCCGCAGTGTGGACGCTTGTATGAGAAGTGGAGCAGGCTACAGGTCTCTCTCTCTTTCTCCTCCCCCCTCTTCCCTTCCTCACATATTCCTCTATTTCTACAATAATGATGATACAACATTTTTAAAAGAAAAAAGTATTGAACCTCTTGGAATGGATGCCAGTGCTCTCAGAAGATAGTAACTCATCAACAAAACACTATGTATGACCTACATCATATAGTTCTGATCTCTGAGCTGAGAGTGACAGTCATTCTTATATTTAATAAGTCAAGCCATACTTTATTTTGCTTAGTACTTATTCCATGGTATCAGTAACCCTAACTCTCAAGAACTTTACACAACAGAAATTACTCAGGCACCAAGAACAGCCCAGTGGGCATTTGTTCATTGTGCATCAGGGACTTAGGGTACTGGGGCATCTCTATCTTTATTGTTAATAGACTGTAGGAAAAGTCATGATATATTTTTCTATGCAAAAATATGCCATGACTTTTCCAACAACCCAGTACATAGTGGTGGTTCTCTCAGAGATAGAAATCCTTGATGTGTGTGTGTGTGTGTGGGGTGTGTGTGTGTGTGTGTGTGTGTGTGTGTGTGTGTGTGTGTGTGTGTGTGTGTGTGTGTGGAAAGTTCATCTTGGGAATTTGGTGCTGTGGCCTGGGAGAGAGACTTCTGCTCACAGCTCAGAACCATATCTAGGCAACTAATCTCATCCAAAAATGAGAGAGCCAAGAAGGCAGCCCAGCTGCATGTTCAGAGGGAGAGAGCAGAGGGAGAGAGGAACTGATTGCGAGGGCAGTACCACCAGTGTAGACCAAGTGACTACCACAAGCTTCCTGTCTCTTTCTGTTTGCTTTCTTCTACTGATCTGTGCTTCATCTCTGTGCCATTGTTATAGTTCTCTTCATTTATGCTTTTGATCTAGATTAAAATAGATCTAAACCCATTAAATCCTTCATTCATTTCTCTCTCCTTCCTTCTCTATCAATTCATATAGTCATTAAAAAAAATAAAACACTTCAGGTTCAGTTTAGGGAGGGTTTAATACAAATCATAAGTATATTACATTACAATGCAGGGTACAGCAAGATAGGCAGTGAGAGAGACTGGCTAGTCATTATGGCCATAGAGTCTTTTTTTTTTTTTGCCTCCAGGGTTATTGCTGGGGCTCAGTGCTGGCACTATGAATCCACTGCTCCTGGAGGCTATTTTTCCTCCTTTTGTTACCCTTGTTGTTGTAGCCTTGTTGTGGTTATTATTGTTGCTTTTGATGTCCTGCATTGTTGGAAAGGACAGAGAGAAATGGAGAGGGGGAGAGAAAGATACACACCTGCAGACCTGCTTCACTGCCTGTGAAGCGACTCCCCTGCAGGTAGGGAGCCATGGCTCGAACCAGGATTCTTATCCTAGTCCTTGCGTTTTGTGCCACATGTGCTTAACCCGCTGTGCTACCACCCAACCCCCGAGGAGAGTCTTTTTAAAGCTAAATTTACCAGAGCTCGGCTACATGTGTTCAGGTATTGTGGATTCCTGGGGAGGAGAGCAAGCATTGTGAGTGCTGGATGAAGAGAGCTGCAGCTGAGTTTGCAGAAACAGAGAGACTGAAAAAGAGAACAACTTATGGCAGCCTGACAGTTCTGACATACCCACAATCCATTGTGGGTTTGTATAAGTTCATACTTTGCTCATAGGCTGACATCAGCCATATGCTAACTACTTCCAAAAATCCTATTATTACAAAAGAGAAATGCAAATAAAGACAACATTGAGATACCACCTCACTCCTATGAAAATGGCATACATCAAAAAGGACAGCAGCAACAAATGCTGGAGAGGCTGTGGCGACAGGGGAACCCTTCCACTGCTGGTGAGAATGCAAATTGGACCAGCCTCTGTGGAGAACAGTCTGGAGAACTAACAAGGCTAGGCATGGACCTTCTATATGTCCCAGTAATTCCTCTCCTAGAGATATACCCCAAGGACTCCATAACACCCAACCAAAAAGAGGTGTGTACTCCTATGTTCATAGCAGCACAATTCGTAATAGCTAAAACCTGGAAGCAACCCAGATGCCCAACAACAGATGAGTGGCTGAGAAAGCTGTGGCATATATACACAATGGAATACTATGCAGCTCTTAAGAACAATGAACCCACCTTCTCTGACCCATCTTGGATGGAGCTAGAAGGAATTATGTTAAGTGGGCTAAGTCAAAAAGTTAAAGATGAGTATGGAATGATTCTACTCATAAACAGAAGTTGAGAAAGAAGAACAGAAAGGGAAACTAAAAGTAGGATTTGACTGAATTTGGAGTAGGGCACCAAACAAAAAACCCTGGGATGAGAGTGAGGGTGGATGTTTGGCTTCCTGGGGTGGGGGTGAGAGGGTGGGGGGGGATGGGATGGGACACAGTCTTTTGGTGGTGGGAATGGTGTTTATGTACACTTCTATTAATTTGTAGTCATATAAATCACTATTTAATTAATATGAGAGGGGCAAAATTGATTGTATGTCTCAAACTTTTTAAAACACAGACTGAGTCTTTTTAATACCCTGTTTTCTTGAGGCTGGTAATTCTCAAAGGTGTAAGGTGGAATCTCAGTGTAGTTTTAATTTGCATTTTTCTGGTGATAAGTGAGGTGGAACATTCCTTCTTTATAGCTCAGCTTTTCCGTCACCTCCTTCAGGCAGCTTCCCTGTCTGCACCCTGTAGCACTGGCTTATCAGTCCTTTATCTGCTATCTCTAAGATAAAAGCTAACACACTGTAGTTTGTTTTATCTGTCATCACTGGAGCTTTACTGCTCTGAGCCAACTTTTTCAGATAGAAAGAGTAGAGGAGGTTGGTGGTGATGGTGGTGAAGGTGGTGGTCAGAGAACACAATGAATGCCCCTGTGTGTCACCACACTACTGTGTGGTGCGCAGAGGCTGGAAGCTGGGCCATGCAGACAAACCAGGAGGTCCTCTCAGGAAAGCTTTCTTGCTGACCCCTATTTATTGCATTTTTAATCCTTCTTGAATCATTTCTCTTTTTTAAAAATTATATATATATTTACTTATTATTTATAGGGATGGAAATTGAGAAAGGAGGAGGAGCAGAAGGTAGAAAGGGAGAGAGACATCTGCAGTCTTGCTTCACCACTTGTGAATTTTCCCCCATGCAAATGGAGGACAGGGGCTTGAACCTGGGTCCCTGTGTACTGTAATGTGTGTGCTTAACCAAGCGCATCAATGCCTGACCCCTGGATCTCCTATCTCCATCCTGCAAATTCCCAATTGTGCTCACTGTTATATTTTGAGTATCTTGCTCAGTGCCTCAATGAGTCAACTGGATAAGCAGTTAGTCTTTTCTGTTTGAGTGAGTGATGAGATAATATTTGTAGTGAAGATTTCAGCATCATTATAGATGTGAGAAATTCCTTCTACTATGGTTTTCAAATTCAGTTTTGAAAAAAATCATAATGTTCCAGACCAGCAGAAGAAGTCACTTGGATAGTGTTTTGCTTTGCATGTGTGTGACCTAGATTTGAGTCTAGCCCTCTCCATAATGAAAGACAGTTCAGTGTTGTTTTTCCTTTCTACCTCCACCACTGTTTGTCCCCCTACCCCCACACATATGCCCAGCCTCTACTGTTTCCCACTCTATCTAGAATAATGAAAACATTATTTATCTATAGATCTACTGACTTCATTTGATGAGAGTAATTCAGAGATTTAATTTTAGATTGCCAAGTGATGGACTTACAGGTTACTACTGGGGTTAGTGATGTAGGAAATTTAGTATTGAGAAGTATCATTAAAAAAAGTAGACTTGAGGGGGTCCGGTGGTAGCACAGCAGGTTAATCGCATGTGGCGCAAAGCACAAGGACTGCACAAGGATCCAGGTTGGAGCCTCTGGCTCCCCACCTACAGGGGAGTTGCTTCACAGGTGGTGAAGTAGTTCTCCAGTTGTCTATCGTTCTCTTCCCCTCCTCTCTCCATTTCTCTCTGTCCTACCCAACAATGACGACGTCAATAACAACAACAATAATACCTACAATAATAAGAAACAACAAGGGCAACTAAAGGGGAAGAGAAATAAATATTTTGAAAAGTAGACTTGAAATGATAAGCATTTCTTAGTATATACTTTACAATCATCAAAGAAACTTCAGACCTATGTATGCTATTATATAGCAAAGCTCAAGGGGCCATGTAGTGGCACACATAGTAATAAGCACAAGGACCTGTATAAGGATCCAGGTTTGAACCCACGCTCCCCATCTACATGGGGGGACACTTCACTAGTGGTGAAGCAGGTCTGCAGGTGTCTGTCTTGCCATTTCCCTCTCTATCTCCCCCTTCTCTCTCAAATTCTCTCTGTCCTATGCAATAAAATGGAAAATGACTACCAGGAGCAGTGGATTCATAGTGCCAGCACTGAGCCCCAGCAATAACCTTGGAGGCAAAAAAAAAAAAAAAGTTCAGTTCAAAGTAATAATTTTTCTTCCACAGTTGACTTGTGTGTGGTTAAACTTCCTGAGAAACAGTTTAGAACACCAATAACTGTATCCCAGTTTATTTTTCAAAATCCCTTTCCAGGTTTTGCTGAGTTTCTCTAGTGAAATTCAAAATGCTCTGAAAATAAATATAATTTTAAGATTCTTAATCAACAGGGATTGATTTTGATCTTTATGTAAAAAAATGTGGGAAGAATAAGTATACAATAGCATATAAACAGAAAGAACGTTTTCTGACTACACGTGGACATGGACATCATATTTTAAGGTTTTAGGTCTAAAGATAACATTAGAAGTTAGCTAGCATTTTAAATACTGAGACAAATCATTGTATGGAAAGCAGCAGATCCAAATAAATGATTATGTAAGTAGACCCATTCTATAAAATTTTGTACTTAGATTGTGAAGATGTGTATTTACTTTCCTCAGAATCTGGGTGGAATTGATAGTGAACTACAATGCATGGGTTCTGAGGCCAAAATCTACTCAAGCACAGGTGTCAGTTCCATGGGAAACAGGGGAAGGAGGAATCCCTGAATATCTTTTTCTCTGCTTTCTACTGTCTCAATCTGTGAAATGCATGCAACCCCAACAGCTGCAGTAGAGAGCTAGCTCCTTTAGTCAAATAGAACGCCTAGGTCTAGGTTTGTTCCACTTGATCAGTATAACCCTAGACTCTAAGGTGTATTTTGCATCATTACCAAATCCAAACATACTTTGCTATTCACTCAAATACTTTCAACTTTTTATGTTATGTGTGTAATGCACAATCAATTTTATTCATGAATGTTCTATGAGCCTTCAATTTTGATATATAGTTGCTTTGTGTACTACAATTGTTTAGATTATTTATAATACCATTAGGTATTTTCTCCAGAACATAAAAATGTGTGGAATGAAATCCTTACAATTGTTTATAATATAGTGCCAGGTACATTATGAATTTTCAAACCATGTATGAGAATAATTGGGAAAATTTTAAAAATATGATATGAAAGTGCTGAAAAGGCCTCCAGACTTTGTAGATATCTGAGAAGCTGCCATTTGATTTCAGAACAAAAGAAGGAAAAAAGCATTTCCAATTATGAAATTAAGTTTAAAGGAACTCGGTGCTCATATTTATAAAAGGAGCAGCTAAATTTTGTATACACTATCATAGTAATCATCATCTTAGTTAAATATCATCTAAGTAGTTTAAGGGAAAACATTTTCCCAGATGCATAGGCTTTTGTGGAGCAAGGGAGTGGAGCAGGAAAACTGATCTTTACCCACTGCTCAGGATGGTCTGTCTGCCCCCTGAGAGTTGTAAGATAGTTTACTCGGATGCCCAGGTAAGAAGGGTGGAAGATGGCAGGCAGGTGCTCCACTGAGGGAACTTAGAATCCTAAAATTAGTACAGGCCAGTCTTGACATATGTTGATATGCTTCTAATTCTGCTTCTAAAAACCCCTTCTGTTTCATTGGCTTAATCCCCCCTGCTTAACACTGTATTCTATTTACATAACTACTGTTAACTAAACTCTACCCTTCCTGCAGGGCATTGGTTTAATCCCCACTGGTTCATGATGTCTTTTTGCTTTGCCCCCTGATTTGCACCAATCTCTTTTCGCTCCACCCTCTCTACGTCACATCCTGTTTACACCTTACTTGGCCAGTATATATATAAGGACAGGATTGTGATTATAGTTTTAGTTTTTATTTTAGATGTCTTAGATTGTGCTGCATTCCGCATGAATAAAGAGATACTGCGTACAGCTCAGCCATGAGTCTCTGGTCGTCTGTCTCCCGCTGGCGAAGCTAGTCCGGCAGACATAGTTTCTTTTCTTTTGACTTTTTTCACTAGATGAATCCTTTTTCTTCTAGATTCCAGGGCATAGCAACACTATCAGTTAGGTGATATGTGTAAAATTCTGTTTTAAAGGCTCAATAAGTAAATATCACTGAACTTTACTCTTTCACTTTAGAGATGGGAACTATGAGTCCAAAAGTAGTTTTGTGACTTGCCCAAGTTCATACAAGTAATAGAAAAACTACACTCTTGACTTGTACCCTAGCACATTTTCCATGACATAATACAACCTATGAGTCATCTGGAGAAAGAACCTAGAATTACGAGGGTGGAGTAGCAATTGAAGAGAAATTTAGGTATGTAATTTTGGCAGAATTTTTCCTAATAGGACAGTTCTTGAGAAAATGTCCCTGGAGTAACTCAGAAATCCCGAATGTCCATTGGGATCTTTGGTCACCAGAGTAAGAAGGTTCCTTTCTAGAAAAAGAAACAAGTTTGGCCAGGCAAGAATTCAAGCATTGCAGATGCTCTCTCTGGGGCTATTATCTTCATAAAGGCTTGTCTTGGCTTCATAGTGAGAACCTTGACAAGTAATGGTCTCCCCTATCACTCTGGCCTGCAGGTTCTTGTGGCTGGTAAGAAGGGTGGTGCCTCTAACAGATGGCTCCCATCTGACCACCAGGTCAGAACGGCTTTTATGAAAAGGCTGCTGCTTTCCAGGGTTTCTGACATGTACATTCCAAATAGGATCAAGAACATCTGGAGAACTTGGAACCAGAAACATGCTTAGGTCATGGCCTCTAGGCAAGTGATCAGCAGACTGAGTCACCAAAAATCTCTTTTATGAAACATTAACTGTAGGTATGGAATCAGCACTTAGTGGAGCCTGTGTCAGTGAAGTCTACTTCCCTTCTCTGTTTCCCTGGGTTGGACCTATATTGGAGCCCAAGTCTCATACATGAATGTTGACTTCTATACAAGGAATTAAAAATCCTGAAAAGAGAATAGTCATGGGTTCTTGGGGAGTGGTGTTGTATGGGACTGAAAGAGATGACAGAGACCCACCCTGGAGCCCTTACAGAGGTCTTTCATGGATAGGAGAGGGAAATGTGGGCTTTCCCAAGAGACTGAAAGTCCTCTAAGTCATTTTGATTCTCTTTAGTATCTTTCCCAGTTTATTGGATAAATATCATGGTCTGGGGGACTTTATTTCTCTTGCTACCTGACTCATTGTCTGTGCCTGGAAGGAAAGGAAAACAGAATGACAAGAAAATATCTATAATGTAAATTCTACTCCTAAATTTTAATTTTAGAGAAGTACCTTTATATTTAGTTAGGACTTGATATCTACTGTAGTTCTGTTTGTTTTGAACTTATAACTATTTGTTTATGAGCAGAGCATCCCTCTTAACACTTTCTAGTTTGTAATTTACAATTTTATCATTTTTATTATCCATAGATCCTAAGTACCTTAAAGGGTTTGTTCTATGATTCATTCATCCTGTATCCTTAGAACCTGACATTGTATTAGTGAAGAACTACATATAAAGTGATCAACAAAACACTGTCATAAATGATCACAAACATATTAATAATCACACATGTGCAGCATTTTACATGTGGGTTAAAAAGTACTTTCACATTTATAGTGGCCTTTCAAAATTTGAGTAAGTCCATTAGGTGATGAGGAATGAATTCCTCTGATGAAATTGAACTTCATATGGAAACAGCCAGCCTTGGGCTCTCAACTGACAGTCAATGAGAATATTTCTTTGTTTTTTTACAGCTGACTAGTATTCCATTGTGTATACACTACCACAACTTTGTTCATTACTTATTTGTCATTGGACATAGAGGTTGCTTCCAGAGTTTGTTCTTCTTCTCTTTCTCCTTTCTCTTCCCACCCCCTTTCTTACTTTCTTTTTTTTTTAAATAAACTTTATCTATTCATTTTTTCCCTTTTGTTGCCCTTGTTGTTTATCATCATCGTTGTTGTTATTGGACAGGACAGAGAGAAATGGAGAGAGGAGGGGGAGTCAGGGAGGGGGAGAGAACGATAGACACCTGCAAACCTGCTTTACCTCTTGTGAAGCGACTCCCCTGCAGGTGGGGGAGCAGGGGGCTCGAACCTGGATCCTTATGCTGGTCCTTAAGCTTCGTGCCACATGGGCTTAACCCAACTCCCCTCTTTAAAACTTTTTAATCAACGAATTTATTTTGGATAGAAATAAAGAGAAGTTGAGAAGGGAAGGAGACATAAAGAGGGAAAGAGAAAAAGATGAACCTGCAGCCCTACTTCACCACTTATGAAACTTCTCCCCCTGCAGGTGGGGACCAGGCGGGTGGAACTCAGGTCCTTGCACATTACAGTGTGTGTGCTCAGCCTGGTGTGCTACCACCCAGCCCCCGTTATTAAATTCTTCAACACTTTAAATAGGTGACAATTTTTCTAGTATGTGTTATAAGGAGAAAAAACCAGGAGCCCCCAAATGTATTTCTTTAAGATGATGATTTTGTAGGAGGGACCCTGAAAGCTAAGAACTCTTCTAGGTAAGATCTAATGGATATCACTCGGGTTCTGTGCAGATTCGCCATGTGTATCACCCAGCTTCAGTCCTAACCCTCCTTGCCCTGAAGGAACCTTACTATGGTTTCTTTTCCTGTTTCTCTTTTCTTCAGTTTCATCCTTTCTATGTCAAACAGTCAATCTGTAGTGGTAAAGTTCTAGAGACATCACCCCCCCCAGAAGATCTAATGAGCATAAAGCATGTAGAATTCAACTTTTTACTTCCATTTATGATGATTTTGATAACTTTTAAGTTAATTCGCTCTTCCCTTCCTCCTGTAGAAGATAAAATTTATAGCTACTTTAGCTTATCCCTCTGCTTTTCTATCCAAAGTTCTCAGTGTTAGCAAACTTTTTTTAAATGGATAAGGTCTGAGACAACATGGGGAGGATTATTATTTTTTTAATTTATTTATCCATTTTCTCTTTTGTTGACCTTGTTTCTTATTGTTGTTGTAGTTACTATTGTTGTAGTTATTGATGTCATCATTGTTGGATAAGACAGAGAGAAATGGAGAGAGGAGGGGAAGACAGAGAGGAGGAGAGAAAGATAGACACCTGCAGACCTGCTTCACCACCTGTGAAGTGACTTCCCTGCAGGTGGGGAGCCGAAGCTCAAACCGGGATCCTTACGCTGGTACTTGTGCTTTGCACCATGTGTGCTTAACCCGCTGTGCTACTGCCTGACTCCTATATGGGGATAATTATTTATATTCACTGGTTTCTCGTATATGAACAGGAAATGCCCATGCTGTAGATAAATTTATCTTTACTTTTTCCCCCTTATTTTTCTGTTTAATGCTTGTTTACTTGTTTAAACATGTAGAACCCTGAGTGCTAACATGATTTCTTTCTACAGTAATGGGGATAAATATAGGAGAAAAAGAAGAGGTACAGCAAAGTTCATCCATTCTTGTGACTCTACCCAGTTTCCAGTAGAAATGGAAATGGCGTTACCATTGAGTTCAAGGTTCATGCCTCTTGGAATAACAGAGTTTCAGTCTCACCTGGAAGCCTCACAAGAGCCTTGAGGGGACTAAGAAGTAAGGTCTGGACACCATGATTACTTCTTTTACCAGTTGTTCCCCATATATATTTTCTAATATATATTTGATTTATTTTATTTCAATGATCAATAAAGAACTACAGAGATAGAGAGGGATCAGAGCACTGTTCAGTTTTGGCTTATGATGGTTCAGGGGATTGAACTTGGGACTTGGCAACCTCAGACTTGAAAGTCTTTTTTGGATATCCCCCATGCACAGTTGGTCCCCAGTATTAATGACAGTAGACACAAATGATTCTTCATTCTACTCTCAGTCCTCATTCAGCAGGATAATGCTCTACATGGGATGACATGACAAGCCAACAATTTTGTTATATTCATGAGTCTTACAGAAATACGGAGCAAAGATTTTCATCAATAAATTACTTTCCCTCAAATTCTTTTTGAGGGGAACAATGAAACAACTTACCTGGTTAGTGTGCTGCTTTTCCATGTGTGTGACCCAGGTTCAAGCCCCGTTTCTGCTGCATTGAAGGAAATTTCGGTACCGTAGTCTCTTTTACATACTGCCTTTCTGGTTCTCTGTCGCTATCTAAAATACAGAAGAATGAGAGGGAGGGAGGGAGGAAGAGTGACAGAGAGAGAAAGAGAGAGAGAGAGGGGGGAGGGAGAGAGAGAGAGAGAGAGAGAAGAAAAATCTTCTTCTTCTAGCGTTTGCCCTTCTTCCGTAGCCAGTCAACAGCGTCAGGTTGAGCCTGATGTAAAGTTTCAAGACCTCCTTTGAATCTGGAGAGGTGGCAGTCATTGACTATGTGGGTCATAGTCTATCTGTAGCCACAGGGGCAGTTAGGGTTGTTTCTGGCTCCCCAGCGATGGAACATAGCGGCGCACCGGCCATGGCCTGTTCGATAGCGATTGAGGAGGGCCCAATCATAACGTGCTAGGTCAAAGCCGGGTTGACGCTTGCAGGGGTCTGTGATGAGGTGTTTGTTCTTTACCTCAGCTGACTGCCAACTCTGTTTCCAAGAGTCTGGAACAGAGTTCAGTGTAGGCGTAGGGGACCAGATTGGGTGACGAGACGTCAAGCGTTGGACAGGGTGGGCGAAGATATCTGCGTATATTGGCAGGTCCGGTCGAGCGTAGACGTGGGAAATGAACTTAGATGATGCCGCATCCTGACGAATATCTGGCAGAGCGATGTTGCTAAGAACTGGCAGCCATGGAACCAGGGTGGAACGGATGGTTCCAGAAATTATCCTCATGGAGGAATATAATTTGGAATCAACCAAGTGGACATGGGGGCTACGGAACCATACTGGGGCACAGTATTCTGCAGTGGAATAGCATAATGCCAGAGATGATGATCGTAGTGTGGAAGTGCTCGCGCCCCATGAGGAGCTGGCCAGTCTTGTAATGATGTTATTCCTCGCACCCACCTTTGCTGCAGTTTTTATGAGATGTTCGTGAAATGACAGAGTGCGATCGAGAGTAACGCCAAGATAGACTGGCTGGGCTTCATGCCGGATTTTCGTATCGTCAAGCTGCACATTAAGCTCACGCGAGGCCGAGGCATGGTGCAGATGGAAAACAGATGATACTGTTTTTGCAGTGCTAGGGATTAGTCGCCATTTTTTACAGTAATCAGATATCAGAGACATGTCTTTCGTGAGTGTTTCCTCGAGGATGTCGTACTTTGATGCCTGAGTTGCACAGGCATCAAGAAGAAAAATGATGCAAAATAAAATGTGGGGCCAGGCGGTAGTTCAGTGGGCTAAGTGTGCATGGCACAAAACTCAAGGACCAGCATCCCCTACCTGCGGGGGGCCGGGACTGGGTCGCTTCACTGATGGTGAAGCAGGTCTGCAGGTGTCTATCTTTCTCTCCCCTTCTCTGTCTTACCCTCCTCTCTTGATTTCTCTCTGTCCTATCCAGCAATAATGGCAGCAAAGACAACACTAACAACAAAAAGGGCAACAGAAAAATGAAAGGAAATGGCCTCCAGCAGCAGTGAATTTGTAGTGTAGGCACCGAGCTCCAGCATTAACCCTGGAGGCAAGAAATGAATAAATGAATGAATGAATGAATAATAAATAAATAAATAAATAAATAAATAAATAAAAATTATCTTTGGGAGTGGCAGAGTCATATTGTAGGTATCACTGGCGATGGTGTGGGGTGTGGGGTGCCCAGAAAGGTCAATTATTACAGAGACTGATATAGGCAGTGTTTCTTCAAAAATATTTTATTAGGTGCCCAGACACTGACACACCTGATTGAGAATACATACATGTTACAATGCTCAAGGATCTGAGCTCAAGTCACTGATCTCCACCAGCAAGTGGCAAAGCAGTAGTGCACGTGTTTTTATTTCTCTCTTCCTTTTTCTCCTTCCTTCCTCTCAATTGATCTCTGTCTCTATCCAACAAATAAATACACTCATAAAATATTTAAACATTTTATTTATTTATTTATTCCCTTTTGTTGCCCTTCTCATAAAATATTTAAACATTTTATTTATTTATTTATTCCCTTTTGTTGCCCTTGTTTTATTGTTGTAGTTATTATTGTCATTGTTGTTGGAGAGGACAGAGAGAAATGGAGAGAGGAGGGGGAAGACTGAGAGGAGGAGAGAAAAAAAGACACCTGCAGACCTGCTTCACCACTTGTGAAGCAACTCCCCTACACGTGGGGAGCCGGGGCTCGAACCGGGATCCTTATGCCGGTCCTTGTGCTTTGCGCCACATGCACTTAACCCGCTGCGCTACACCCAACTCCCCATTTTATTTATTTTTAATGAGAGAGACACAGAGACCAAAAGATACAGAAAGAGACCAGGACTGGCTTATGATGGTCCTGAGGATTGAGCCAGGGGCACCAGAGCCTTAGGCATGAAAGACATTTGCCTGACCATTATACTGTCCCCCCAATCCTACTACTTCTATTTCTTCCTTCCTTTCCACCCCTAACTGTATTTACAACTTTAGACAGATAGTAAATAGTTTGGAATAAAACTCGTCTGGATTAAGAGATTTGTTTGTGTTTTTAAGATTTCCTCAGATGATTAGCCCATGTGTCATAAAGGTGTCATATGAAAGAAAAAAGCAACAGCACTTAATGATTTGTGTTGATGTAATTATGCTAAATTTAACTTCAACTTAGTCGATAACTAGAAGAATGTGATCTTTGAACTTAAATTATATACATTTTGAATCAAGTTTAAATTCAAACTGTGGAAGTTGACTTTAACAGAAGTTAAATCAACTGAAGTTGAACCTGTGAGTGAAATGATAAAAATATTTTTCTGGAAATTAAATATAAAAATACATTGAGGGAGAAAATAGCACCACACAATTACATGACAGTTTGATGCCAAGATAACCTCTTCATTGTCCCTTTATTCAATTCTCCCGCTTCCCTGAAGCCATTACTAACTTATCACAGTACTCTATCTCTTCTTTAAAAAATTATTATTATTTTGCTGGAAGCTTTTTTTTTTTGGTGGGATTATTCATGCCTACATAATTCTATTGCTCTGGGGGATTTTTATTTAAAATATAGACTGAGAGACAGAGAAAGAGAAGGAGAGTTATTACAATACCACTTATGCTCCTGAAGCTTCCTCTTTTGCTGGTGCTCCTATGTGGTGGCCAAGGGCTAGAGTCTGTGTTTTGTGGATGGTAATGTGTTCTCTATTGAGTGAGCTGTCTCCCAGCACCCATCTTTTCTTTTTAAGGGTAAGTGTGGCCTCAGAAAGGTCATTTAAATCAAACACAAATTGGTTCTTTTCTACATGGTGCTACAGAAAGACAAACTCTGGCTGGACAGTTTTTGTGCTTATGAATATCTGCTTTTTTGTGTGCAAATGATCAAAAGCCAGTCTCTGTCATGGAGAATTTTTGTATATCCTTGCAGATTTGGGAAAGGGGCTAGGAAATAGAAGCCTAGCTCTTTCCCCATGGTCTCCTGAGACCAAGAAATGAAATTTAACTCCTTCCCTAGGAACGTTGGGGTTTGAGGAAGGCTTCTGAATATTATTCTAAGGTACCAATCATTGGCCTTTATGGTTCATTTTCAATGTCAACACTGTGATCCGTGTTGTGAGTTGATCATATTTGGCATAAAAGATCAAACTTATTTTTCATTTCTTTTTAGCAAGTTGTGAGTTATACGTTATATTCATGCCTAACACCTTGCTAATTTGCTCTTTGTAAAGTCAAAACCATAAAGTATAGGGCAATGGTGACTGGTTAACCAGTGGCAGAGCTGATGTTCACGTAGTATGATAGATGATGCAAGAATTTATTTTTGAATGTTTCCCTGTTCCTAAATCCAGCGGGGGGAGTATCCTGTCTTCCTACACTGTGGTTTTTAACATTTGCATAGTTTCAATGAGGAACTTTATTTTATAACCCCCCCACACCCCAACTTGGAGAAAACAATGCCTTCAATAGGGAGAATATAACAAACTTCACTACTTTTATTTACACATTCTGTGTATTTCCCTCTTTTGTACAAAATGCTATGGTGGGACTGAGATGCTTTAGACATAGCTCCATGACTAGGTACATAGTTCCCAATTTCTTCTTTTCTTCTTAGGGTTAAAGGTGGGGGTGGCAGGGTTGGGGGACTTGGAGTAAGAGGATGTATGCCCTTAAAACTATTGGGGGATGGGGTGGTGTTCCTTTCAGTCTTCTGTGCTATATTAAAGATACCTGTTAGTAGGGAGTCGGGCAGTAGCGCAGCGGGTTAAGTACATGTGGTGCAAAGCGCAGGGACTGGTGTAAGGATCCTGGTTCAAGCCCCCGGCTCCCCACCTGCAGGGGAGTCGCTTCACAAGCGGTGAAGCAGGTCTGCAGGTCTCTATCTTTCTCTCTCCCCTCTCTGTCTTCCCCTCCTCTCTCTATTTCTCTCTGTCCTATCCAACAACGATGACATCAATAATAACTACAATAATAAAGAACAAGGGCAACAAAAGGGAATCAATCAATAAATATTTTTTAAAAATACCTGTTAGTTGTCAGTGTGTTTTCCTGGATTCCTGTGAATAGGCATTGACTAACAGAATGAATGTCTTGAAAGGTGCATCCCCTTCATTGCTGTTCCTAGGCATCTTTCTGGTTTGCTTGCTGATCAGCTTCCATAGAAAGAGGGAGCAGAGCATCAGTGACTTTGACTATATGTTCTTTCACTTTTTCAAAGCCATGATTACTTTAAGATGAAAGATGCAGATGATTCTGACAGTGTGGGTAGCACCAGGTGCCTTACACATGCACAATTTGACCACCCGAAACCCAGCTTTTTAGTTCTTTTTAATTTTTTTTTTATTTCAAGGAATGGGAGAGGGGTAGATAACACAGCACCAGATTTCCTCCTGTTGCTGTTGTACTCCCATGTGGTGCTGGGGTTTTAGACCAGGCCACATATATAGCAAAGCACATACTCTACCAAGTGAACTATCTTCCCGTCCTGTTAACAGTATAACAGGGCAAATAGTCTCCTCTGAATATCTGGAGATCAGGGCATAGGTAATGTGCCACTCAAAAGGAGATCTGTGCACAGTGATGTTTGCATCACCTGCAGCTATTAAAAACATAAGCACTTGAGCTTTTTCTTGATGTAATGAAACAGGATCTCTGAACTGGGTCTGCCAAGTAACTGTGCTTTAACCAGTAATTTCTATACACACCAAAGTTTGAAAAGCCAACTGTGAGCCTGGACTATAGGCTTGATGAGCTTGGCCACAGTTTTCTGAAATTTGAAACACATAGTTGTAGCTCTCCTGGTAAGAGTTACTTTGTTCACAGTAAATTTTTATCTTACCACATCACTCTTCCTCCTGTGTAGTAGTAGTATCTGAAATGTAGTTTACAGGAAATCATCTCAATAAGGGGAAACTCCTTCACAGAACAGGTTGATACTTTCATAGCTCTACTTCTCCCTGTGTACCATCCAGTAATGTTCAGCTGTCTACAGACTAATCTTTCTTTTGATTTGAAAATACTGTTGCCTTTATTCATTGTAGTAGTTTTCAAGTTTAAATTTGTGGTTACGGACAAATTATTTACCCTTAAATCCCTTCTTTACAAAAATAAATGACTGTTGTCATGGTTCCATGGGACAAGCATAAACTTTTAGTGTCCTTTGAAAACAATTATTAGCAAGTTTTCGTAACCATGTATTATAGATAAAAAGTTACTTAGTTATGCAACTTCTCAAGTAACGTTATTTAAAAGAAGATATCTCCTAATCTAATTGTGGGTCTCCTCATTAATTGTCAGTTGAACTGTGCCAGGAAATTTTTCCGTCTTTTGTATACCACTTCACGCTTATTGCAGATGTGGTGCCTCATGTCAAGGCTGGACTATTCTTAATCTTCCCTGTCTCTTCAAAACAAGGAGAGAATAAACATTTCTGACAAAATATAATCAGGACTGGCTTGGTAGTTAATGAACAGGTCATAGGTGGCCATCAGGGATTTTTTTGGTGGGGAATGTTCATAATGGATGTTCATTGGTTTAGAAATTGTGACTTTATAAAAGTGGTGATAAAAAAAAAGTCATCAAGGTCTGGATTCTAGATAGACTTTAGGAGTCACAGTGTACATTTCTGCCTCATTTTGCTTTTTGAATATTTCAAATGGATTAGGGATATGTCTAAGTCACCCATTCTGTCTTCTTTACTACTTTAAAGTACAAGATTTGGTTCAGAGCTTCCAAAACTGGGAGGCAAGATTCAGTTTACGGATATGCAAGCAGCTATTGTAGATTACTGATGCACCATCTTCTTCCGGAGACAAACACTTCTGCCACCTCTGCCATAGTATCCTCTCTTTACCTAGCTTAGTTCCATTAACTAGTACTACAACTATTGCTACCAATATTGTTAAAAGTGGTTTTGTTATTATTTGTCCCTATTTTCAGTTCATTTGAACCATCTTGTTTTTATAAAACAAAACAAAAATACTTATCCCATACTACTTTGAAAATGTTAGTCTTTCCTCATGAGCTACCAAGTATATTGTAAACAGACTGGTCAGGTAGTCACAAGGTTATGGTATCTAGTACTTATCCTGTGTGCTCACTATGTTGCACTGACTCAAGTTTAATCATAGTGATCTACTAGTTAGCCAAAACTATAGGGGATTAGGGAAATTCAGTACTTGCCCTTGATAATGAAAACTATTTGGTTATTCTCTCTTTTTTAATTATTTATTTTCCTTTTTGTTGCCCTTGTTTTTTTATCGTTGTTGTAGTTATCACTGTTGTTGTTATTGATGTCATTGTTGTTAGATAGGACAGAGATAAATGGAGAAAGGAGGGGAAGACAGAGAAGGGGAGAGAAAGACAGATACCTGCAGACCTGCTTCACCACTTGTGAAGCGACTCCTCTGCAGGTGGGGAACCAGGATCCTTAAGCCAGCCCTTGCACTTTGAACCACGTGTGCTTAACCCACTGTGATACCGTCAGACTCCCAGTTGTTCTCTTTAGTGTACTATTTAGCAAAGGATTGCCTAATAAAAGAGTTTTACAATTCCCAGAGTCGTTCCTCTTCTTTAAAGAATCTTAGTTTGGATAGAATGGGAAGCTGATATGCTTCCACTGAACTGTGCCTATGCTTTCTTCTGGCAGCTGAGGGGACTAGCAGAAAGGCCAGATTGTATTTTCTGTACTGTAGGGATTGAAGTGGTGGGGAGTCATTATAGGGAAGAAATGTAGTAGCCTAAGCTATCCTAGAGAAAGTAATCCTTTTACTACCCCATACATTCAGCTGGTGTTATAGGTGGGTAATCTGTTCCACTTACTGTGGCTCTGTTTTTTCTCCATGCCATTCACTATTCCTTATAGCTTGCTTGTTTATTATGTTCATTGTCTGTTGTCTCTACTAGTATTTAAGTTTCATGAGGACCTATATATGCTTTACATAAGTCTGACTTCTTCTTCTAGCGTTTGCCCTTCTTCCGTAGCCAGTCAACAGCGTCAGGTTGAAAGCTGTCAGGAGCTGCTTGTTGCTGGCTTTGAAAGTGACTGGGATCCATGTGGATTCAGTCAGCTAGGAAGGATCGTCAGTTTCCCCAATGAATGGGTACTCACGGGATGCACCACGAGAAGGTCGATCCAATGCATCCCATAAGTCTGACTTATTATGTTTGATTCCTCATAGGTACTCAGTAACTCTATGTTGAATCAAGGAATAAATAAATTCTTTCAATAAATAATTTTCTCACGATCAGTGCATTCTAAAATGGTGCATATTATAGGACCTGTAATAGAAAGTACATCCAGATTTGCCCTTGTGAGTTTGTACTTTAGTCAAGAAAACTTACACCAACATTACAATGAAATGAGGTGAGCCGATTGCTGTTACAACACTGAACTACACAAGGGACTTTGTATAGGAGTTTGGTTAAGGCTTCTCTAGTCAATTAGTGATCAAGCTGAAACTTGAGAATGGTTAGCAGTTGGAAAATAAAGAATGAAATTGAAAGAAAGAATAGGACTGCAGAGCCCAAGCAACTAACTGGAGGGGAATATATATATTCAGCATTCACGGAAGAAACCAAGAAGCCTTGTAAGCCTCTCTGGGCCTCTTGGGACATGGCTGCCAGATCAGTGTGTAACTTTTGCAACATGGCACCAAGTAGGCTACATAAAAAAACATAGATACCTCACAGCCACAGCTGGAACTGTCCCCGAGGGGGCTTTGAGTATTAGCTCACTCTGGAGCGGAGGTAAGTTCACGCAAGCACAGAGACATGGGGTTTGCTTGTACACACCAGCAGAGCTAAGACTGGGATCTCCTGGGCTTGACCTCCCATGATGGAAACAAGATGTTCACACCTTGACTAGACCAGCAAGTATTACGAAGGGATTAGGAAAGGATTTAAACTCAAAATGGACTATAACTCTACTCTGATGCTCAACTGCTCCTATCTTCTCCTCCCAAGTAAGGGGGAGTAAAGGGGTGGGGAAGAACTGGATTTGCTTTTTTTTTCTTTCCTTTTTCCCCCCACCCCTTGGTTGTTCGAGCACATCTAGATCCACCCATTAGATTTTTATCTGGGTCCTGCAATTTGCCTTTGGGATTGATCACCTTGTGGATTTGATTCCTGATGAATCATTTTATACTGCCTACCCTTCTGTACTCTTTTCTGGTTCTCGTCTTCAACATGTTCAGATCACTCATTCTTTTTAGCTCCCGTGGAACTGTCTTGTATCTGCTTCTTTACTAGTCTACCCTAGGACCATCCACCGGCTTTACTCTGAGATGCACACACAAATTTTAACTTGTTCTTTTTGTAAAGAATGTGCATACTGTGCTTATTTTTTATTAATAGAACTATGCTTTGATGTGCTACCATAATGGCTCTAGCTTCTTGTCTACCATGGTACTATGTGGCCTCAGATTTAGTACATATGAACAGAGGTACAAGACTTTTATTGCACTTTTTACCAAAGGGAGTTACTGTTGTAGTACTTTTGTGTAAATTTTGTCTTTCCCGTTGCCTCAACTTTTTCCTTTTTCTTTCCCTCTCTCCCCCTTTTTCTTTATTTATAAATAAATAAACTTTGGTTCTTACTTAAGGAGAAAAAAAAAAGAATAGACTTTTTCCAAGCACTGCTTTAAAAAAAATTAAAGGGATTTCAGCAGAAAAAAAAAAAACCCAGTCATATCAATGTTAGTAGGGATATGATATTAGAAAAGTCATAGCTACAGAGTACATTAAAACCTAAACAAATAAACAATGGCAGCAAATATGGAAATGATATAGATAAATAGATTTATGATATATTTCTTATATGTAAAATGCAACTTTCACTTTTTCCTTCTCCTACAAATGTGCTTATCCTTATATAAATTATTTTAATGTTGGTTTCTAGGTGAACATAAGAGACAGTCTTTTATTGGATTTTAAAAGTGGAGTTCCCTAATGTATGCATTCCATTTTAATGAAAGGGTGATGGTAGTAGTTTCTAAGTGCCCTACAGATGTTTTTATATGGCACCTGCATACATCTCCTGGCAGAATCATTTGATTTCAGATATATCAAACAGCAGAGTGTAGGCAACTGCAAATTCAGTTGTTTGATAGTTGTAAGATATCCAGCAATTTCTTTAAAAGTGTTTTTGACAAGTAAAATTAGAAAACTATCTTGAAAACTAATATATCTATTATATATATAATACTATTATATATATATATATATATATATATTCGAGCAGTGGTGCACCTGGTTAAGCGCACATAGTACAAAGCACAAGGACCCCTTGCAAAGATCCTGGTTCAAGCCTCCAGCTCCTGATCTCCGGGGGGGGGGGGGTCGCTGCACAAGTGATGAAGCAGGTATGCAGGTGTCTATCATCATGTCTCCCTCTCTCTCTCCCTTTGATTTCTCTCTGTCCTATAAAAAGGGGGGATGGCTTCTCCACGAGCAGTAGATTTATAGTGCAGACACCAAGCCGGCAAAAATAAAAATTATAGTTCACAGAATTATAAGGATTATAATTATATATATATATATTCACATGGGTTTATTAAGTAGACAATGAAAGGAAGGGTGATTATATAATAAGTGCAAGGGTTAAAATGTTTTTTTGCAGGATGATTTCTTTATTTATTTATAAAATGGAAGTACTGACCTTAGGATAAGAGGGGTAAAATTCCATATAATTTCCACCACCTGAACTTCATATCCAATCCCCTCCCTTGAAAGCTTTCTTATTGTTTTTCCCTCTGGGAGTGTGGACCCAGGATCATTATGGGGTGCAGAAGATGGAAGGTCTGGCTTCTGTAATTTCTTTCACATGGGTGTTGACAGGTCAGTCATATTCCCAGACAATCTCTCTATTTTCCCTAGTTAGGCAGGGATCTGGGGAGGTGGGGCTCTAGGACACATTGCTGGGGTCGTCTGCCCAGGGAAGTCAGGCTGGCATCATGATAGTGTCTGGAACCTGGTGGCTTAAAAAGAGTTAAGATATAAGGCAGAACAAATTGTTGAATAATCATGACCCTAAAGACAAGAATATTGCAGATGAAGATTTGGGGGGGGGTCTCTGTTTTGGAAAAATCTATTAAGTCTGTTTTAATTATATTCCAAGGGGCCCATGACCTTACTAGTTTTTGTCTGAGTTTGATATCTAACATGCAGGTGACCTAAGTTATTGTCTGAGGAGATGGTGTCATAGTTGGAAAAAAGGACTAGGAGTCTGGATAGGGGAAGAGAGCAGGTCCCAGATATGGGGAAAGTACATAAATATTGTTAACTATAAGCCTCATAGATTTGATCTGAGGACCATGGTCAGGACAGGAGCCTGTGTAGCCTCTGCATCCCTGTAGGTATGAGCTCGCATTCTGTGGTCTCGGCTAGGAACATTACAAGCTGCACTTATTTCAGGAGCCATCATCCTCGGTGATAGGGAGACAGTGAAAGGGTGATTATATAAAAAACAGAGGTGGGGAGTTGGGCGGTAGTGCAGTGGGATAAGTGCATGTGGTGCAAAGTGCTAGGACTGGCATAAGGATCCTGATTCGAGCCCTGGCTCCCCACCTGTAGAAAGTTGCTTCACAGGTGGTGAAGCAGGTCTGCAGGTGTCTATCTTTCTTTCTCCCTCTCTGTCTTCCCCTCCTCTCTCCATTTCTCTCTGTCCTAACAACGACATCAATAACAACAACAATAATAACCACAACAATAAAAAAACGAGTTACAAAAGGGAAAATAAATAAATAAATAAATAAAATAAAAAACAGGTGCAAGGGTGAAATAGTTTCTTTTAAGTTTTTTTTTTCTTTTTGAATAAATAGCACTTTCCCTAAAAGCTGATAGGCTCCTTGCATATACTTCATTATCCAGTGTTATAGGATGCAGTTCAGAGTATGAACATCTTCAAGTTGACCCTGCTCTTCAATAGATTTGCACCCATGCACTGGGTCAAAGTGATTCTAGGTATAAATTTCCATTTTCTATTTTTATCATTTATGGCTGTAGGCTAACCACCAGTCTGACCATTCTTTTTTTTTTTTTTTCTTCCTCCAGGGTTATTGCTGGGCTTGGTGCCTGCACCATGAATCCACCGCTCCTGGAGGCCATTTTTCCCCCTTTTGTTGCCCTTGTTGTTGTAGCCTTGTTGTGGTTATTATTATTGCCATTGTTGACATTGTTTGTTGTTGGATAGGACAGAGAAAAATGGAGAGAGGAGGGGAAGACAGAGAGGGAGAGAAAGATACACAGCTGCAGCCCTGCTTCACTGCCTGTGAAGCGACTCCCCTGCAGGTGGGGAGCCGGGGGCTGAAACTGGGATCCTTATGCCAGTCCCTGCACTTTGCGCCACATGCGCTTTACCCATATTCTGACCATTCTATGTTTATTCTGGCATTTACCAACAGATAGTTGTTTGGATAATTAATACAACTTGCTTAAAATGGCATAACACAATGTAACAATATTCTCTGGAGTAATCATATTAGTGATAGAAAGTGGGAAAGTAACAATTTCAGAAGTACCTAACGTATTATTATTATTTTATTATTAATCATTGCTTTGAGATGGAGAGAAATTGAGAGGAGAATATAGAGAGGGAAAGAAACGGACACCTGCAGCCCTACTTCACCACTCATGAAGTTTTGCTCCCTGCAGGTGAGGGCAAGGGGCTTGAAGAAGCAGGGGTCCTTGTACACTATAATGTGTGCATTTAACTAGATGTATTACCACCTGGACCCAGTACCTAAGATCTTTTCTTTTTAATTATTTTTCAATCTATTTTATTATCTTTATTTATTTATTGGATACACAGCCAGAAAGTGAGAGGATGTGGGAGACAGAGAGGGAGAGAGACAAAGAGACATCTGTAGTCTTACTGTACCACTTGTGAAGCTTTCCCCCTGCAGGTGGGGATCAGGGGCTTGAACCCAGGTCCTTGCACATTATAACTTATGCATTCAACCAGGTGAACCACACCCAGCCACTCAACCCAACATCTTTCTACATGAAGATCTATGGTGATATGTTTCTACCAATGAATTAATTGTGTGTTGAAACTAAAGTAAAATGAGTTACACAAAGTCCAGACCATATTAATGACATGATAGAGGTCTGTTTTAGATGTTCTTTTTATGCTTTCCCTTTAGGCTTTTTCTCTGCTTTTTTCACCACACTTATTAAACACATTTGTATCTTTCTATGACTTTTTGGTTATCTAGAGGGACACTGTACTCCCCACTACTAATTACTTTTGGTTGTGCACTTGGCCATGTGTTCTCTGCTACTAACAACCTCCGAACTATTTCTTCTCTATCCCATACCTTTTCTGTTTTCCTAGATCATTTGCTAACTAATAATAATAATGATATGAGTTTATGCTGATGCTTTTATAAGTATTTCACAGGTTGAAGTATTTCCTTTGAAAATGATGAAGAATGAGTTATAGCCATTTGCACTCATGAAACAAGTTGGAGAAATACTGTTCTGAAAGGAAAAAATATGAATATGTGATGGAACTTGTGACTCTCTTAATTTGATCCTTACACATCTGATACTTGATCTATTTCTAATACCTGTCAGTTTCCACAGAATGCATCTTAAAAATATGATGCCAAATAGCTTTACTATCTTCTGAGTGTTGAGCAGACTGTCCTATTTTGAGTGAAATTGCTTCGCAAAGTAGACCCAAATAAACATATTAAAAGTAGAGGAACTCTTGTTCCTGATACTCACAATAATAGTGTGTTGCCTATTTGGAGTCTTGTTTATTTTTCTCCCTTCCTAAAATACACTCCTTTCCTCCAGTTATTCAGTAAACATTAAATTCTTTTCAAGTTATTTCCAGACATGCAACATATACAAGCAGGACGTAGTATTTAAATGCTTCCATTTGCTGGGACTGTAGCTCAGTGGTGGTGCATGAGAATTGCATGCTGGACGGGTCCTGAGTTCAATTTCTGGCACCACTAATGGCCAGAGCACTGCGTGCTCTCATGTTAGAAAAATTAAAAATGTTTCCTTTTATAGTTTTGAATATTTTATTTGTATAAGTTTTAGAGTCGATCAAATGGATAATTCCAGCCTACTTAACTTCAAATATTGATGTATACAATAAAATTCTAGACATACATTTTATTTATTTTGCTAGAACTCACAGTTATAACTTTTTCCCTGACTGAAGTAAAATTATTTCACATTAGAAAAATAGATCCTCTCCAAATAGAGCATGCAGAAATAGCATCTGAAGATTTATTACAGAAACAAAATAAATGGTACACAATTAAAATTAGACATGTTCTCCAGGAAAAATGTCTCTAACAGGTCTCAACATTCTGACTCTACTTTGGGGTTTGTCTGGTGTGGCTTATAAACCAAGAATCTGGAGTATTTTTAGAGTGATGCAGTTTTTTTATTTCAGTCATAATGATACAAGAAATCAAGGGCACTCAGGGGAGTATGAGTCCAATCCTGGCCCAAGGAGAGGCAATGTCCATGTGTATCAGTGACCTAGCCTGACCTAGTTGCTGGGATGCTGCCATCACGCCATTCTTTATGTGCATTTATCACAGGCAGTGGCAGCTACACCTCTGTCATCAGGTAGACCATTTGCTTATGCTGTTAGCCTTGGCTGTTCATTTCAGCATGGCTATAAATGGGAAGCAGCTTTGGAACATTTCAAAGTGGCATTTTTGACTGTTGACCTTCTCTATGCCTCTGTGAAGAATTTAAAATATTCCATTCCCCATATTTGCCAAAGCCGAAACCAAAATGAAAACCAAAATAGTTCTGCCAGCATTTCAATTAATTAGGAAATCAAGAAGGCTTTAATCTCCCTGAAGATCACTTTGGAAAGACATTTTTCACTTCAAATGTCTGACTTCAAATGTATTAAGTGCATTAGTAATCAGAGCTTTCAGCCTCATGACAACATAATGTTTTATCTTAACCTATAACATTTACAGCTGTTATCTGACCTGTAAGAATTCAAAGAAGGGTAGAGAAAAGACAGAGAACTTAGCTGTTTGAGGTAGCATAGCATAGTGGAAGAAAACACTGGCTTGGAGTCTACTTGACAAGTTTGAATCTCACATGCACTTACTGCAGTTGGACCTTTAACAAATCACTAATAACTTCTCACATGGATTTTTGAAGAGGAGTGACTATAATTGAAATTAAAGACTTAACAATGAGGCACAAAATATTTGTTATATCTAATTATACCTAGGAATAAAATTATCTCTGGGATTTCAATTCTCTTTCCCTGGTCTATGTGTCTGTTTTTGTTCCAATTCCAGGAACTTTTAAAAAATTTATTTCTTTGTTTTAGACAGAGACAGAGAGAAACTGAGAGGGTATAGGGGGATAGAGAAGAAGAAAGAGAGAAAGAGAGAGAGAAAGAGAGAGAGAGGGAAAGACCTACAGCACTGCTTCACCAGTCCCCCGAAAAAGATTGATTAAAAGATTCCCCCCTGCAGGTTGGACTGGGGACTTGAACCTGGGTCCTTGCACACTGTGATATGAACTCTCTACAGGGTATGCCACTTGCTGGACCCTTATATGCATGTGTGGCATCTTTGTTCTTGTTTTGTTTTGTTTCTCAAGATTGCATTGGTTATTTTGCATATTTTCTGGTTCTAGATAAACTTTTGTAGCTTTTGCTCTGCTTCTTTAAACAATCTCGGTGGAAACTTGATAGGGATTGCATTAAATCTGTACAAGGCTCAGGGTAAGGTAGACATTTTATTTTACTTTTTACTTTACTTTCTACTTTATTCTATTAGTATAAGAGAGAGTGAAAGAGACTATAGCTCTCAAGCTTTCTTCAATGCAGTGGGAAACAGGCTCAAACATGGGGCGTGCACATGACACAGCAAATGCTATCCAAATAAACTATTTCACCAGTTCAGCATAGCCATTTCAATAATGTTAATTCCACCAGCCCATGAGTATTTCTTTGTATCTTGTTCTATTTCCTTAAGTTGTGTTCATAATTTCTTACTGTCTCAGTCTTTTCCTACTCTGTTAAGTTTATTACTACTTATGCAATTGTTTTTGCTGCTATTTTAAAAGGGGTTGGTTTCTGGATTTCTTCTTCTGGCTTAGTGTTTTCAGAAAGGAGTGCCACTGATTTTTTTATGTTAGTTTTGTGACCTGCTGCTTTACAATATTGTTTGACAGTTTCCAGAAGTTTTCGGCTGCGTTATTTTGGATTTCTCATGTATACCATGACATTATCTGCAAATATAACAGTTTTACCTCTCTTCCAATCTTTACCCCTTTTATTCCTCTCTCTTGTCTAATTGTTATGGCTAGGACTTCCAATACTGTGTTAAACAGTAATGGTTATAGCAGACAACCCTGTCTTGTCCCTGATCGAAGAGGAAAAGTTTGTAGCATATCACTATTGAGTGTGATTCTGGCTGTAGCTTTGCTATACATTGAATTGATTAGATTGAGGGACTTTTCATCATTTTTCTTTAAAGTGTTGATTATGAAAGTGTTGTTGGATCTTGTCCAAAACTTTCTCTCCATCAATTGCAATAATCATGCAACTTTTGTTTTTCACGTTGTTAATATAATGAACTACACTTAGTAAAATTTCTATGGAGAAATTGTTGTCTAAAATGCATTTGGTGGGAGTCGGGTGGTAGTGCAGCAGATTAAGCGCACATGGCACAAAGCGCAAGGACCAGTGTAATGATCCCAGTTCGAGCCCCGGGCTCCCCACCTGCAGGGGAGTTGCCTCACAGGCCGTGAAGCAGGTCTGCAGATGTCTGTCTTCCTCTCCCCCTCTCTGTCTTCCACTCCTCTCTCCATTTCTTTGTGTCCTAACTACGATATCAATAACAACAACAATAACTACAACAATAATGAAAAAACAAGGGCAACAAAAGGGAAATTAAATAAATATTTAAAAAATAAAATGCACTTGGTGCCTTAGCTTCCTACAAAGCTTGTGGCCAGGTTTCTGAGAATAATCACCATTAATAAAGCTATGAACACATTAATAAAGCTATGACTTAGGACTGGATCAATTGTTATAAAGCTCATGTATTTCTCTTCATAGACACTAATCCTAGAGTCTAGATTTTTGAAAAGAAATTAATACCCCAGAATTTGAGGGATAATGACAGCAAGGAAGCACACCAGCTAAATAACAGCTTTATGAAAAAAAAATGACACTCTTATGTCTGTACCATTATTTTAGGAATTATTATGTTGCTAGGCTCAACATAATAGCTATTTTATGCGCTGAAAATAAAACTGAATTATATTTGTCATATTTACTTTATAATGCAATACATGAAGTGAAAATTGTACACATAATATTGGGCTTTCAAAAAATTTTGATGCATTTTTGCTTAGAAACAAATATATCATGACTTTTCCTACTATCCAATGGTTATTTTTTTTTCCTGAAAAGTCATGTGCAACACCACATTGACAGGATAATGGGCTTTTATTATATTCTATTTTTCTCTTAATATTTTACCCTTAATATGACATTTTCTATCAGTTATTTAAAAATAATTCTTCCTTTGAGGCTGGGTTGTAGCACACCAGGTGGAGTGCACATGTTACAGTGTTCAAGGACTCCAGTTCAAGCACCTGGTTTCTACTTGCAAAGTGGGAAGCTTCACAAGTGGTAAAGCAGTCCTGTGAGACTACCTGTCTGTCTATCTGTCATCTCCACCTACCCCTCTCAATTCTCTCTATGTCTATTAAAAAATTAAAATGAACTCTTCATGAGAGAATCCTAGTAACTCAAAAATTTTTATAGTAATTTTAGTAGGCTCAAGAGTTAGCACGAGTATATAATTATTTGATGATCTTTTTATTATTATTATTAAGAGATAGAGTCTCTAACTATATAGAAAATATTTCTTCTGAGGAACTCTCAGAATACATTGAGTAAATATAATTACTTTCCAAAGCTTTTGCTGGTGGGGATTTAAAAAATGCAAACTGAGAAAGCTGTCATATTAACTCTGTGGATATAAACATAATCATCCAGAAAGAAAAAAAAAACTTGATTGTCTCACTCCACTTATCTGAAAGACTATGGTATTGTCAAAATGGTATTAAAATCCTATTGTCAAGATTTTTATCATGCCTGTCGTAAAACATTAACTTTGTGTTTTAGTCAGGGTAAAGACTGGGCAAGAAAGAAGGTTGCATCCAAGGATGCTTGCATGTTTAGCTAGTAACAGTAAATGCACTTGTATCATTGGAATAACAAAACCCTACCAAAGAGCATAGCTAGTTTATTTGTGACAAGAACATGGTATGTAATGCCATAGAAAAGACAGCAGCAAGAGAATAGCCGGGAAAGAGCTTTACAGAAAATTTATGATGTTTTCTTTATTTGAGAGGAGAAAAAAAGACTGTTGCTTCTGTCAACACTGGCAGTTTTTCTTTTTGGCATATACTATTATTTGTTGCTACTACTAAATCCATATGTATAAATAATACGTAGGCTCAATATGTATTTGTTGCCTCAGAATGTTGTCTATGTATACTTTTTATCTTGAAATTTTGTCTGATTTAGTATGAATTTCATTTTTAAGTGCTATCACTAATGCCATATTAGAAATTAATGGAGTTAATGGGTTGTCAAATTAGCTCACTGCGATAGTACACTTGCTTTCCCATACAGGCAACCCAGGTTGGAGCAAGCTTTGGTACTGTGGTGTGTGTGTATGTGTGTGTGTGTGTGTGTGTGTGTGTGTGTGTGTGTGTGTGTGTGTGTTAGTCTGTGTGTCTGCCTACCTGTCTGAAAAATCTGGCATGGGATATGAAGGAACATGAAGTCTGTTGATGTTAGCAAACAAACAAACCTTCATAGGACTACATTTTCAATGAGTAATAAGTGAGATATATTTGCCATGAACATTTTTTTATACATTGTGATTCAATATGAAAGGCTAGTGATGACCTGCCGTCCCCACACCCCTCCAACTCTTTCCATACTCAAGGTAATTGACATCCTTTAAAGATAGCATATTGTCACAATCAAGCCCTTTTAGATGTGAATAGATAGGGAGAGTTGCCTGTGTGTGGTTGTCAGTTGTGGTAGGTCACAGTCTTGATAGTGCTGTCCTTAGTGGACACCTGTTTATCAAGCTAGTAGGCTGTGGCTCTGGTATGCAAAATATACCAGCTGTCTAGCCCACCAAGGTGCAGAGACCAGGGGAAACATATTAAACATGAAAACGTGTCGAGAGTAGAAGTTGAACAAACCAACCATAGAGTAGAGAAAATATGAATAATTCTCCTCGTCTGGTCATTTACTGGCACAAATCTGCAGTAATGTACTTGTTTTATTGGTGTATTACACCAATTGGTGGGTGGGTGGTGGGGAGAGTACATGTCCTAGAAAATGATCACAGAAGGCCGAGTGGGGGTTGTATTGTTATATGGAAAACTGAGAAAGGTTATGCATGTACAAACTGTTGTATTTACTGTCAACTGTAAAACATTAATTCCTCAAATAAAGGAAAAACATTTTAAAAGGTACTTGTTTTATCTACATAGTGAGAATTACCTCTGAGCTGTAGGAGAAAGCTTTTACAAACTGAACCGTTTTGTTTCCCTTGGAAGCCAGGTAATCACATTTTGGAAATATTCAAAAAGAATAGAACTCCAATTTCTATTTAATTTCTTGTTTTATGTTTCTAGTAGTGATTTAAAATAGTTTTACAAAATTTTCATATTGAGGCTGGTTGTGGTCCATCTGGTTGAGAGCACGTTATAATTACAAGGACCCAGGTTTTAGGCCCCAGTCCCCAACTGCAGGGGGAAAGCTTTGTGAAGGGTGAAACAGTGTTACAGGTATCTCTCTGTTTCTCTTCATCTCTATCATTCCCTTCCCTCTTGATTTCTGGCTGCCTTTATCCAACAAATAAATAAAAATGATAATAATAAATTTAAAGAAAATTAAAGCAAAATGGTCAGATTTTAGGAGTAATTTCATATCCACCAAAGTTCTGTGCCTTTAGACTCTCATCCCATTGTAATTATCTTATATCTCACAAAACCCAAGGTATAGTCTGGTTACTTTTTTTTTTAATCAGTTCATATGCTTTATTCATCTATATTCCACATATAAATGTACACATACAGTTGTTGCCTCTTACCTCTTTGTTCTTTTTACCCAGCGTAATCATCTCCAACTGCATCAGTTTTGTTCCAAATGATACAAACTCATATTTTTTGATTAAGTAGTGTTCCATTGTATGTGTCTATATGGTCACCTGGAAGTCTTTTTAGATAACTGTTCAAATATTTTGCCAATTTTATTATCAAATTCTTTTTTCTTCCTTTTTTCCTTTTCTTTCTTTTCTTTCTCTCTCTCTCTCTCTTTTTTTTTTTTTGAGATGTTTAGTTTCTTTGTAGGTTTTTTTCTTACCAATCCCATATCAGATGTTTAGTTTACAGAATGAGTCAGAGGAAAGGGAAATGAAAGAAGCAATTCTATTCACAGCTGAACCAAAAGAAGATAAAGATACCTTGGGGTGAATCTAACAAAAGAAGTGAAAAACCTCTACCATGGAAACTGCAGGACTTTTCTAAATGAAATAGAGGGACAAAGAAATGGAAGCATACACTCAATCATGGAATGAAAGAATCAATGTTGTTAGGGCTGGGCAGTTGCACACCCTGCTGAGTGCACACTGTGCTGGACACAGGTTTGAGCCTCTAGTCCTCACCTGCACAGTGGAAGCTTCATAAATAGTGAATCAGTGCAGTAGATCTCTCTCTCTCTCTTCCTCTTTCTCTCTGTCTCTCTCCATCCACCTTCTCTTTTTCTCTCTCTCTCTCCTCCCCTTCTTAATTTCCCTTATTCCAATTAAATAAAAAGAAAGGGAAAAAAGGCAGTTGGGAGCAGTGGATTTTTTGTGTAAGCAACAAGTTCTAGCAATAACCCTAGTTGCAAAAAAATAAAATAATCAATATTGTTAAGATGGCTATTCTATATAAAGATTTAATGCAATCCTTATCAACATCCCACATGGATTTTTTTTTCAAGAAAAAAAGAACAAACAATCCTAAAATTTGTGTGCAATCATGAAAAAGCACAAATAGCCAAAGCAATTCTGAGAGAATAGAAAATAAATGGAAGAATCGCATACCCTGACTTCCAAATATACTGAAAAGCTATAATAATTAAAACAGTGTGGTCTTAAAACAAAAACAAACACTCAACTCCATCCTATAGGACAGAAAGTCTAGAACATGGATATCTAATATGTAGCAAAGGATCCAAAGCCATTCAGTGTGGAAAAGAAATTCTTTTTAACAGATAGCATTGGGAAAATTTGACTGCCATTTGTAGAGGAAATAAACTAGACAGCCACAAGACTTAAATCAAAATATGTTAAAGACCTAAATATTAGACATAAAACTAAAAACACAGTTTACAAGCAAACATAAGGGAAACGCTTCTATTTTGTTTTCAGGGAGTGACCAGTAAGACATCTCAATAATCAGCTGGGAGATAGCTCATATATAGTATGTCCTGCACCACACACAAAGCCCTGATTTCAAGCTTGGAACCAAGTGGGAGAATTTTGGCAGGCATGTAAATACTTCCACAGATGATAGAGTGGTACTGTGACACCTCTGCCTCTCTCTCTCTCCTCTCTTTTGATTCTTCCATCCTCTCTCTAGAAATTATGCATTAAATATGATCCAGGCTCAATTTAACAACCCACACACTTGGGAAGCTTTGTTGCTATAATATCTTTTTTCTGTCTCTGTTCCTATTTGGAAAAATGCTGACTCAGAGTGATGGAGCTCTGATGAAGGGAAAGAAATAAAGGGAAGAAATAATGAAGGAAAATAGGGAGGGGAGGGAAAAAATGAATAAAAAAAATCTTGATTATGAGATCAGTTAGCTTAGCACCTGGTTGAATGCACACATTACCATGCACAAGGATCTAGGTTCAAGCCCACAGTCTCTACCTGAAGGGCGTAAGCTTCACAAATGGTGAAGCAGTGTTGCAGGTGTGTGTCTCTCACTCTCTACTTCTTTACCTTCTCTTCTCCTCTCAGTTTCTGTGTCCTAACAAAATAAATAAATGTTAAGAAGAAATATGTGAACTGCCTTTTAAAAAGTCTTCCTGCTATGTGTAGTCAACAGTGGTATTGCTCACACACATGAAGACTTGCATTCATTCTCTGAGAACACACACACACACACACACACACACACACACACACACAGACACACCCTGAGGTTTAGTTTGAGTTATCATTTATATTATTCACTTGTAAAACTTCTACTAAAACTACATCAACAAGCACATTGTTCGCCAGTGAATTTTAACTGTAGTTTAATGACAATATCCATTTCTCACGTAACTGTTAATAAATGGGAACTATATAGAACATTCTTATTGACATTCACTATTTGGAAAAGGACATTAGTGATATTAGTAACCATATGATACATCCAAAGCCACAAATCTGCTGAAGGAACTTCAAAAGCTGTCTCAAAAATTACTAGTTATTTTAGGAAGATTGTATGTTATGATGATTTAGCACACACAGCTGCACAAAGTGCTTTTATGATCAGTCTATGAAGTCTGCCCTCTCATTTAGAATAAATGGCTGTTTTCCTCTTATTTTAGATAATTTATTTCCAATTTTCTTGTGCATGGAAGTGAAGGAAGCAGAGTTGCTAATGTGTTAGTTTCATTATTAAAATAAATTTATAAACACTAAATGGTTTAGATTTAACATTCCTGTCATCATTTAATTCATATAAATAAAAACAAGCTAATTCAGTTATGGGTTTGTTATTTTCATCCTTACTGAGTAAAGGTAAAACTTTATGTTAATTCTGTTGAAGATTTTTTTAAAGTTGATCATACTGTAAATAATATTGTCGATCCAGTTGAAAATTTCAACAGAATTATGTTTATTTCATTTTTTGCCCTAGTAATATAATTACACATGTTGGTGGATGCCTGAATCATCCTTAGAATGCCCATAATAAATTAAAGAACAAAAATAACTTGGGATTCGGTATGTTGTAAATAGCATATAAGTATAGGAGATTGTTTTTATTTTCTTTAAAATTTGCAAACATTTTGTACATATGCATTAAAATAATTGACATAGAAAGTTAACTGATGTTAAATATAAAAGCGGAAAAAAAATATTTGAGCTTGGAAGTAGATAGTTTCTCTACTGTCTATAATTCAGATTTTAGACAAATTTGAAAGTTTGTAAAACCTCTTTGCTTATCAAGACTAGTGTTTTATAACAAGACTCAAAATTTTTGCAACTGAGTATTTTGTCTTATCTACGATTTGTTCCAAATCAGTTGCATGAAGTCTTTGATCAAATTATTTTGTATGCCTGAAATGCCAGTTTTTAGGTTTCTTTTTCTTTAATGTAGAATTTGTTGGTGAATTGTAGTTATGGAGACTAGAGGAAAAAAGTTGAAAATAATGAAAGTAAGCATTAATTTCTATATTAAGAGAGGAGGTGCTGAGCAAATTATTCATGACAGCTTTAATGATTTATAAACTATAAGTTATAGAAATAATTCATGAGCAAAATCTACCAGCTTGATTTAATATAGAAAAATACTGGGTTGGAGATTTAGCTCACCAGACAAAGCATGTGTCTTGCCATGAACTTGACCCAAGTCCCAACCCTAGTGCTATGTGAGAAATGCTTTGTTGCTGCAGAAACCTCTGGTGCTGTGGTTTCTCTTTCCTCCCCTCCTTCCTTCTGTCTGAATGAAAAGTAGCCCAAAAGGGGAAACTAAAAAAAAAAATAATAATAATACTTACTGAATGTTAATTATATGCCAGCAAAAGTTTTATGATTTAATATTTATTGCTGTAAAATTATAATGCAGTAGCATCACATATATTAGAATTAAATTCATGGGCTAGCTCATTACAATAGGTTAAAATGACCTCTTTTCTATCTGAAGGCATGAATGGCTGACCAGTTAAGTCATTTGTTCAGGATTGTCAGCAATAGTCTAAAGATTTGATAGATGATAAACTGGTTCTCTTCATTGCTATGATATTTTGCCTCTGTGTAGTCAGGATTAGATCAGTTACTGGAGAAATATTTTAACCCTAATGCTCATTGCTACAGCATTGATTTTCTTTTTCTTTAGAAAGTTTTGTTTTGAGAAGATTAAACTCTAGAATTATAACTCACATGTTGAAAGATTTCCCAATAAGAAATCCTTACATGGAGTTTACAGTTAACAATATTTATATACTTTTCCCATATATGGGAGCTACTCTCTTCCCTGATCCAGCTTATTGGATCTTTTTTCAACTATGACACCACCCCCCATACCCCAGGCAATAGCTTAGGTCACCTGCATATTAGATGTCAGGTGCAGGCAAAAACTAGTTAGGTCATGGGCTCCTTGGAATATACCTAAAATAGACCTAGTAGCTTTTTCCAATACGGAGACCCAAAATCTTCACCTGCAGTCTTCCAGCCTTTAGGTTTATGATTAGTCAACAATTTGTTCTGCTTTATATCTTAACTCTTTTTCAGACACCAGGTTCCAGATGCTAACATGATGCCAACTGGACTTCCCAGGGCAGATGACACCACCATGTGTCCTGGAGCCCCACCTCCCCAGATCCTTGCCCCACTAGGGAAAGAGAGAGACTGGCTGGGAGAATGGGTTGATCTGCCAATGCCCATGTTCAGCAGGGAAGCAGTTAAAGAAGTCACACCTTCTACCTTCTGCACCCCATAATGATCCTGGATCCATGCTCTCAGAGGGTTAAAGAATAGGAGAGCTATTTGGAGTTCCAGTGGTGAGAATTATACCCCTCTAATCCTGTGATCTTGTCAGTGTTCCCATTTTATAAATAAAACTTAAATTAAAAAAAATAAAACAGAAAAAATTCAACACCCCCCCAAAAAAAAAAGAAAGAAAGAAAGAAAAGAAATCCTTACTTATTTTACAGTTTCGTTTAAGTCTTAGTTAATGCGTAGTTCAGAAGGACGAACTTTTGAAGTGACATCCTTCCAAGTTTGTGGTAGTCAGGTCAATCCTTCATATTACTAATCTGCCAAGCAGAGTAAAACAAGTAGGGGGAACCCATGAGAAGTTTTGTGGGAAAGAGTGATTGAAGCTAACATTCATAGCTGGGTAATTAAATGAGGATTCTTTGTGCAAGACAAAACCAAAGTGGGGGAAAGAAAGTATTAAGAAATACAATCTAGAAAAGCTGAGATTGTCTGAAGAAGGCTGATCTTTTTCAAACCTGCACTATATCAGAATTACCTGTCCTACTTAAACTGGAACATATTTTTATGTCCTACTGATAATGACTTTATTTGAATTTCTGTCAATAGAATCTATATATGTTCTTAAAATCTTCCAAAATGATTCTTTATTCAACCATGATTAAGGACTTCTATGCCAGAATGTTCTCAAGCAACAGGAAGCTGCTACATTTTAGTAGCTGGAAAATAAATTACTCAGGGAAAGAGTTCTTTTCTCATGACAGAAAATCATGTATAGATTTTAGGGATATTTAAAACTAATAAGATTTTCTGGTTTAACTAGACTATGTAAATTAGTTTGCATTTTGTGCGAGAGCAAGCAAAAGTTACAGATTTTAGCAAGTTGTCTTAAATTTACATTGGTTTGGTATATAAGGAAGGAGTATAATTTGACAATGAGCAATTCCATTGCACTAATGCTGTGTAACTTCTGTTTATGCTCTTTTTATTACATTCTACGCAGTTTAGTGATTTTCTACAATCCTCTTATACTTCTACTGGGGTATATACCCCTTCCCACGTAGCAACCTATTTCCTATCATTTCCTCTTTTTGTCACCCTTGGGAACCATTATTACTATCATGTTCAACAGTAAATATTTATTAGGCACCTGCTATGTGGAGGCTATTGAAAGAAGTGTAAAAATAGATCCTAGTAATTTCCTGTGGAGAGTGGACTTGCATCTAGTTGCATCATGGGGCATTTACCAAGACTAAGTGCCAAGTGGCTAAGGACCAAACAGATGGTTAGAATAAAAAAAAAGGATATAAAGAACTAAGCATATGGAATAGCTGCTTCTCATAGTTGGTTCTTAAAGGTAAATTGGAGATTTATGTTGGTAGAAATGAAGAGCATTTAGTTGTTAGCAAAGACACAAATGCATGGTATTTGATAGCTCTCTATGAAACAACAGATGGTTGGGTACCTTGGATGTTGTTCTTCAGAAAGTGGGTATGAACTGCAAAGTTAGGATGGAGCTTTGTCACACTTGACCTTGGGATTGTGTGTGTGTGTGTGTGTTTATGTGTACAGTGTTAACAGTATAGTCAGATTATTGGACTGGCTTTTTAATTTTTCTATCATTCTATTAGCATCTTACTTCCAAATGGTGAAAAAGATTGAGAACACTGGGAAGGCAATGAGTCAGTGTTCAGTAACCTCCCGCTGGGTTTTTGAATAATAGCATAAGAGCATATAGAAGACCTTAAGAATACTATTCAGTCCCTGCATTTTACGACTCTCAGTATTTTCCAAGTTGACTTACCTAGCGAGTTATTTACAAGCATTCTTGGAATAAACATCAATGTTTTTTCATTTCAAAAACTTCCTTTACAAAGCCTTACTTTCTTCAAATTACCTGGATATAATGTCAGAAAGTTTCTTTTATGTCCTTGGAGATTATCTAGTGGCTGGACATAAGGTCATAAGTTTGAAACTCACCATCATATTGTGGCCAGAGAGGTGCTCTGGTTATTTCTCTCTCTCCTTAATAAACACAATTTAGAATAGGATGTTTCTTTTTCAGTTATCAACAGATTGTTACAGTTTTGACAGATTAAAACTTATTTTCATTCAGAGATTTCATTCTTTTAAAAATACCTTTATTGGTGGTGGTTAATGACTTACAATATAGCTATTACATGTGTACAGTTTCTAATTTCCCAATGATAGAATTTCACTTTTGAACTTGAATGTAAAGCTGGGGAGGATATAGGCAAGAGTACTGTCATGTCTCTTGCATGGTGGTGGGGGTTGTTCTACTACTTGACTTTGTCTTCTGCTCATTTAATGTATCTTAAGTTAGTTCTGAGATTTCTATGGAACTGGATCTACAGCAAAAAAGGAGGCTATATTATAAGGATCCTAAAGCACTGGGAGTCTTTATTTTTTCTGAATTAGGGGACTTTTTATGTTGATTTTATCGCTAGTAAAAATTTTGGACTATGTCACAATTTAGTATATATACTTTGAGAATTGCAAGATTTATCCTCTTGCTAAATGTATACTGATGTGGTAAGTTATTTTACTACTTGTCAAGTATTCCTTAAATCAGCAGTTGGAGTTGGCATTAGTCAATGGGGTACCAGTGAGTTTAGCTCTCAAGTGTTAGCACAAAGAAAGTGATTTTGCCTTCTTTTGCTGACTGTAGGCAAATTCAGAAAGAAAAAAAAAAAGAAAAGGAAAAAAATTCTGCAGAGATGTTTTTGACTAAAACTTGGCATTTTGCATTAAGTCTGTTCACAAAGATACCCATTCATGATCAATGAATGCTTATTAAATTAGATGAATGGGTAGGTCCCAAAGGGATTTTCATTGCCCAAATACAAAAGCACTGCCCTTCCATAGAAATTCTCACATATAGTGATAGGATCTAGCTTTCTACAGTGAAGTTAACTCTGTTTTATCCTCACATATTTAAGTTATAATTTGCCATGAATCAATTTCTGAATTTGAAAAACAAAATCCATTGTTGGGTTATAGTTCTTGTTCATTTAAGGGAAACGGCATAGCCCATTCCTACTTCAGGCCTGACACTAACATGACACTTTACTTTCTCAGCATGTATGTGACATCTTTACTTTCTATGTGATATTGATATAGGCAAGTTTATACATATCAACATTTCTTTTTCTTTCTTCCTTTTTTAAAACTTGTTTATTATCATTACTTATTGGATAGACACAGCCAGAAATTGAGAGGAAAGGGGGTGACAGAGAGGAAGAGAGACAGAGAGACACCTACAGCCCTGCTTCACCACTTGCAAAGCTTTCCTCCTAAAGGTGGGGTGCGGGGACTCAAACCCAGGCCCTTGTGCATTATAACACGTGTGCTCAATCAGGTGCGCCACTACCTGCCCCCCCTTTTTTGAGAGAGAGCGAGAGAAAGAGACCTGCAGCACGTCTTCACTGTTTGTGAAGCTTTCCCCTGACAGATAGGGACAGAGGATTGAACCCAAGTCCTTGCGCATGATAGCATATACTACCTACTGGGTGCGCCTCCACCCTACCCAATATTCTTATCTTAACAGGCAATATTGGAGGGTTCAGGCTATGGAATACATGGTAAAGCACCTAAGTTACAATGTGCGTTGATCCCTTGTTCAAGTCCCTACCTGAAGGAGGGAAGCTTCAGGAGCAATGAGGCTGTGCTGTGTCGTATCTATCTATCTATCTATCTATCTATCTATCTATCTATCTATCTATCTATCTATCTATCTATCATCTATCTATCTGTCTCTCCCTAATAATAATTTGAAAAATATTGAAATAAAGACCTCATGTTATAAATAAAAAGAGAAATATATATGGGAAAGAATATATATGCTGTACCAGAGTCCTGCAGGGAGGACTTTGAGCATGGTGTGATGTGTGCCTCACTCTTGTTCATTTGTAATCTTTTTTTTTTTTTACTCCCATTCTGCCTCTCATGTTCCTTTATGCAAAAATAAATATAGAAAATTTTTATACTCATTTTAAAATTACATTTGACTCAAAAAGATTAAACATAAGAGTTTCACTGATATCTCAGTGGCATAGCACAGGACTTGTATGCAGGAGGCCTCAGGTTCAATCCCTAGAACTGTATATGCTAGCGCTGAGCAGTGCTCTGGTTTTTCTCTTATAAAAATAAACAAATCTTCAGTAAAAGGGCAAATTTTCACCTGATTTTATGTACATGATAATTAATATCCACTTCCCTGGAGCACAAAATGTTATTAGGCGTTTATTAAGGAAACCTATATACCAGCTAATATAATGTATGAACACTGCCTCACTGATTCATAAAAAATGTATATTATTGTAAGCTGTTGATAAGACAGAGAACCTTATGAACCCTCTGTACTATTACCAGACATTTACTATAAAGTTCATATGATTCTAAAATAAAATATTCCTTTTTAAGAAAGTAATTTCATGAACCACTTTGGAAAATAGGAAGATAGGAATAAGAGACATCTTTAGTGGCCCATCTCCTCCATTATGACTTTGTTCACACATCTGTTTTGTCCGCTGTAGGCTAGCCCTCTAGAGTTGAGCCTATGTGTCAGCTTCCTAGGGTCAATGTAATAGAAGACCACAAGCTGCATCAACTAAAATAATAGAAACGCACTTTCTGGCATTTCAGGCGTGCATAGGTTCATAACAAGGTGTCAGCAGGAGTGATTTTTCCTCTACTCCTGCCTTCCGCAATTTTTATTTGTCATAACTGCCAGGCTAGCCTGAGGGTGCTTCTTCCCAGGCACATGCTCTCTGGGTTGGAGAGAACTCGGCCAGCCAACCTAGGCTGCTGAGTGCTGCTGCTTACTCAGTGACATGGGAGAGGAACCAGGAACTCTCATGGCTGAGCAGGAACACAATGCAGTGCTGCCTTTATTGATCTGCCTTTATATCTTCTGAAGTGGAAGTGGCAGGTCAGAAAAGGAAATGGGTAGGATAGGGGGTGGAGAGGAGAAAAGACCAAGTCTTCATTGCTCAGAGTCAACATTTTCAGACAGAAACTGAGGGAGCCAGACATAGACACAGAGAAAGACACCACAGCACCAAAGCTTTCTCCAATGGGGTAAACACTGACCTGGAATGTGGGTCATGTGCTTGACAAAACAAGTACACTATCCAGGTAAATTACATTGTTGGCTTCATATTATTATTTTCAAAAATGTAAAACTACCCTGCTCAATTAAAAAATAATCTCCTAAGCACCTTAGTTGTCAAAGAGACTTAGAGGCAATTTTCTCTTCCCCTATGCACTCTTCCTGTTCTCCTCCACCTGTGTATATAGGATTTTAACACTCCAGGCCTTTGTTGTTGTTGTTGTAATTGTTTGTTTGTTTGTTTGTTTTTATTACCAGCAGGGTTAACTCTGGAGTTTGCTGCCTGCATGATGAATCCACTGCTCCCAGAGGCCATTTTTCCCCGTTTTCCCCCTTTCTTTTATCTGATAGGACAGGGAGACATTGAAAAGGAGGAGTGATAAAAAGGTAGAGACAGATACCTGTAATACTGTTTCACTACTCATGAAGCTTCTCCCCTGCAAGTGGAGGCCTGAGAATTTAACTTTTTTTTTTTATTCAGAGAGAGATACCACAGCTTTGAGGCTTCCCCTCTTGTCATAGCACCCCCTTTGTGGTACCTGGCTTGAACCTGGCTTGTGCTGAGGACAGTGGAGGCACTCAATCCAGGTACTAATTTTCTCACCCCATTAGTCTCTTCTTGAAGCAAATAAGCCCCATTCTCTCTCTCCTAACTTTTGATAGTTACTTGCAATTCTTGGTTTCCATTACTTAGAATTATATCACTGTAGTCCCTGTCTCCATCTTCATTCACCTTCTCTGTGTCTCTATTCTCCCTTCCCTTTATCTTCAGATATTAGTCATAAGATTTGTACTACCCTAAAATTAGGGTATTTTCTTCTCAAAATCTTTAACATAATTACAACGGCAAAGAACCTGATTTCACATAAGATCTCACCCATGGTCACCATGCATCAAGACCTGCATATATAATTTGAAATAACATGACTAAATACACAATATCCCGGAGCATTTAAATTAAAATGGTAGTCCATAGTGTTCAGTTTCAGCCTTTGCCAGGAGTTTTTTTTAGCATGAGAATTTAACACAATTCTAGTCAGTAAGATGAAAAGAAAAGTTTGATTTGGATTTTTTAAAAATGTTTTCTTGCTCTTAAACTACAACAGCGGATAAGGACAGTCCCTGTGGGCTTTTTGTTTGTTTTTTTCCCCTGTGGACATTGATAGATTTAATGACTGAAACTACAGTTGTTTTATGACCACCTGAAAAACTTGTTCATTAATAAAGTTATGATATGCAGCGAAGGACAGTCAAGACTTAGAAACCAAGTAACATTAGAGCTCTGATAACTATACCCAAAGCTTCCTATATTCAGTCATCTTCTTTATGACAGAAATGATCAGCCATTTGAGTCTGGAACTTCTGTAACTTTCAGCCAAAGAAAGTACAACTTATGTATGAAAAGTGCTTATAATAAATAATTCTCAAAAGAAACTTTAAATTGAATTGTCTTCATTATCTAACAGAATCCTAGATAGTGTTTGATTTTGTTTTCCGCCTCCAGGGTTATTGCAGGGGCTGACTAGCCTGCACTATGAATCCATTGCTCCTGTGGCCATTGTTTTTTTTTTGGGACATGACAGAGAGAAATTGAGAGGGGAGGGAAGATAAATGATAGGTAGCTAGATAAAGATAGACACCTCCAGACCTGTTTCACCACTTGTGAAGCAACCTTCCCTACTTGCAGGTGGGAAGATGGGGATTCTTGAGGGGGTCCTTAAGTGCCACTGCCCAACCCCCATGTCTGAATTTCTTTACAACCTAGTATGACACTGAATAAAAAAAAATCAAATTCTATGGAGTTAAAGTCTTACTGTATAGAAGTCATAAATCACCCCCCCTTAAACTACTAAAGTAAAAAAAAAAAACATGGCCTCATAAGCTTGAATTTTCAGATTTTGACAGATTTGACCGAACAAATGCTTTACTTAAATTTAAAGTTTTAAGTGGGAAATTTCTTTTTTAGAAGTATAAAAATCAGTAAATGTCTTTACTGTTGTTGTTTTCTTTTTTCTCTATCAATCTATTGAAGACTTGGGAGAGGATTAATCTACCTTCCACAAAGAATTTTTCTTTTTTATAAGAAGTATTATATAAGAAGAATTATCTAAAAACTTTTATAAATCTAAGTTTTCTATTATGCCAATTTTACCTATTTTCACCTTTCAGGATGATTATATTTTATTGTTGGCTTTATTACTGCAAACTTTTTCTGCACCTCTTAGAAAATTCTATAGAAAACTCCAAAAAGACTTGGTCTTGCATGACACAGGTCTGGAATCCAGCTCACAAATGTAAGAAGACTCAGAGGTGACGGCTTGTGTCATTATGGTAGAAAAATTTGAGGTACCACTTTTCCATGTGAAAAAGCTTTTATAATTTTAGTGAGACAAGGAGATCCTTTTGCTTTCCTGGAGTTGATAATGTAACTTTTGTACGTCCATTGCTATGTGATGTGCCCTTCTCTACACTGGAAATTTACACAAGTGCTTTAAGAATTCAGTTTGAAATAGTGAAATCACTTCACTTCATTTAATTGTGTGAGTTCTTCAGAATATGATGATGGCTCATCATTTTATTGTGTCACCCCAAGGCAGAAAATAATTAACCACATCAGGCAGAGTCTTCTCTAAAGGAGAAGTATGAATACCTGAATTTTGTGCCCAGAGTAGACCTTCAGCAACCATTTCAATGGCCTGGGTCACCTTGAGCTTCATGTCTGACCTCAATCTAGAACTGGGTTCTTTCTGAAGAGTGAGAAGGATGTTAAGTACACCCATAGACTCACATGCACATACGTTTATTCTGGAATCTTCTGGATTATGTGGCTATACTCTAAACAGACTTTTCTTTTGTGTTTTCTACTTAGTTGGCATGTACCGATGAAATTACTATTAGTATAGTATGAATAAAATCTGTGATGAAGTTCTTGCTTTGAAGCCTTTGGAAAGAAGAGTGGCTGTCAGAATTTATTTCTATGTTCTCAGGTGGCTATTCTTTTCTCTCTGTGTTCATTATACCTTATCTGCTTTGACAGACCTAGCTAGACCTGAACTGTTTTTCTCATATCTTATTGTTTCTCTTGATATAAGGAACATGAATAGAACAAGTTTTAATTATTTCCTTTGACATCAACTCTTTGCCGAAACATCTTACAAAGCATTTCAAGATATAAATAGATGAACATAAGAGTTTCTGTTTTTAGAATAAGCAGAGTTTTAGTGTCAGAAGCCTTTCATCTTCATTAAAAAGTTGTATTTTATTTAGAAAAAGAGAAAGAGAAAGAGAGCACATGAGCAGAACACTACTCTGGCACATGTAGTGTGTGGTACTGGGGATCAAATTTAGTATCCGACACACGAAAATTCCTCTCCACCTGAGCACACCACTCTGTGTGTCACTTAAGTAGAAAAAGAAAGAAAAAAGGAAAAAAAAAAAACACTGTACACTTTTTCACTTCAGTCCTTCAAGAAATATTTACATAACAATGACATTTATAAACACTGTACTTGCTTCTTTGGAGCTTAACTCTTTAGATTAGGAAGTAAGTACAGTGCAAAAGGACCCAGGTTTGAGCCCCTGGTCTCCACCTGCAGGGGGAAAGCTTCATGAGTGGTGAAGCAGGGCTGCAGGTGTCTCTCTGTCTCTCTCCCTTTCTATCTTACCCTCCTCTCCCAATTTCTGGCTGTCTCTATCCAATAAATGAATAAAGCTAATATAAAAAAGTAAAAAAAAATTAAGAAGTAGGAACTAAATACAGAAACACATAAATAAATACATATTTCATTCCTAGGTAAATGCCCTATAAAAGGAAAAGAATACATCTGTGAGAAAGAGAAAATTGAATTCTTACTTTGGGCTTGAGGGGTCAGGCACCATATTTCTGAGTGGTGTAATATAAGGTGAATTTTAAGTGATAAATAAAAATCAGTTTCGGGCTAGCCAAATAGCTTGACAGCATGCTTTCTTTGCCATGCACACAACCAATATTTGAGCCTGGCACCCCCCATTGCTTTGCTGCTATGGTGTTTTTCTCTCTCTGTCTCTGCCTTTGACTATCTGAAAAAGTTAATCTTACTCTCTCCCTCTCTATCTCCCCTCACCTCTCAATTTCTCTCTGTCCTATCAGATAAGATGGAAAAATGTCTGCCAGGAGCAGTGGATTCATATTGCTGGCACTGAGCCCCAGTGCCTTTTTGGAAGCAAAAAAAAAAAGATTTTTCTGGGCACCTGGATGGTGGCACACCTGGTTGAGTGCACATGGAACAGTACCAAGGACCTGAGTTCGAGCCTCCAGTCCCCACCTGCAGGAGAAAAGCTTCACGAGTGTCTCTGTCACCCACTTCTCTTTCGATTTCTGACTGTCTCTACCCAATAAATAAATAAAAAAAATTAAAAACAGTTAATTGTTGTTTCCTTTTTCTTCCTTTTACTTGTAGGAAGAGAACCCAACTAGCTGTTAGGTCCAACTGGTTGGATCATAATAACGTGGATCATAACCAGATAAGAAGGACACTATGTCCTGGTGTATGGTGTGCTCCCCCCTGGTGGGGTGTGTTAGTATTATTAGGTGGCCTGACTTCTTGTCTATGAGGCTTCAGGCTGCATCACATGCTTGGTCACTGCAGAGCAGTTTTCCTAAAAAGCAAGTAAAATCCCACAACTCGGTATCAAAACCAAAACACTAATGTAAAAGCAATGATCTATTAAGTCATCATCCACCATCAGTTTAGAAAAAATAGTCATTTAGCTTTTCCTACCAGTTGTAAAACAGAAGATTTCAGGCTTCATGGTCACAAACAGGTTTAATTGGTTCTATTTTCAAAGCATTTGTTTATAATCATCATACTTGTATTCCCTTCCCTCGACAGGCAAGAGAGGTATGTCAAAGTAGCATTAAACTCAGTGCGCCTCCATGGATTAAGCATTTTTCATGAAAAGTAGCACACCTCTTCCCAAATCCCTTTTATAAACTATAAATAAGTCCCTAATATCGATTTGAATGCCTGTCCATTAAATATTTTGACTTGATTTTAGGGCGAGAGACTACAATTCCACAAGGTATCCTTGAGGCAGGCTTCATCTTTGTGTCTCCTAATGGCCATGATATTGTGTCTTAGAGCTTGCCATACATAAAATCATAAGTCCACACATGTTCCTGGGAGTTTAGAGTATTTATGGCAGAGAAGAAGAACGAAGTAAATTAGGAGGGAGCTCTGGCTTTGGTTTTAAATTTCCTAGATTTTAACAAGTCCATGTCATTCTTTTGCCATTTCTCCAAGGCTTAATATTAGGAACCCTTGTGTGGGCAATCAGATGTTAACAGTACTTTCATGTTTAGTTCTTAAGGAGCTTAAAAATACACTCATTAATTTGAATGACTCTTGGCTACATATGGTTTTTGAAATTTTTACTGCCAGAGCCTTTGCCCAGAAGCATGGCAGAAGCCTGCTCCTAGGATCAGCCTTATGTGTCACAGGCTCTTCTATATATTCCTCCTATAAGGGTAGAGGGTCTTAGGAACTGGTAAGTATTTAGGAAGAGAAACATTTGTTTTTTCTGTCAGCAAAGCAAAATCCTTACATTTTCTATCTTCTATTGCCCTTCTACTAGAATATCCCTATCATCTAGCAGCCCCTTGGTCTTAAGAAGGGGTGGGGGGGAAGAGGAGGAGGAGGAAAGAAAATCTGAATTTCCAAAGTTATGAAATACTGATGAGGAAGGGTATTTTTAGTGAAAAAAAATTTTTTGCATGTTTGTTGTGATGTAAATACAAGCAAGCTGGGTGCATTGAGTGTAGCAGGGCTTGCACAAGACTGTCTGCACTTCCCAGCTCCTGTCTCCATCAGGGCCACCACAGCAGCTTAGAGGTTAATGTTACCCACAGCTCTGTTGTCCAAAGCAGATGAGTAATTCCACCTTCTGGGGTGACCTGTTGGCACTTCCTCACATGCTCTCAGTATAAACAACACACAGGGAGTGGGTTATTTTCTGCCAAGGTATATTTCTGTGGGAGGTAGGGAGCAGAAGGAAAGGCAATAAAAAGTGACTTAGATAATTGAAAACTACAAATCTCAACATGGCAAACGGTTCAGAGCAGGAGAGCTGGCCAAAAGGAAGAATCTGAAGTGCACAAGCACACTTCTAATAGAGGAGATCCTGCAGGGAAAAGTCCGCCTGCATTTCACTTTACACATTCTCTAGACCCCACAGAGGAAGGCCTTTTGGGTTGTTTCACATTTTTTTTGCCTTCACTCTCCTTCCTAGCCCCATCCCCACCTCCTCTTCTCTGTCCATCTGCTGCTGCCCCCCACCTTCTTGCTAATGCTTCATTAAAGGCTGGAGCCTAACCTAGACACATCATTACTCTTTGATATGCCTGATGCTTCCTTTCATCATCCAGGATTCTCTCATGAAACAACTTCAAGGGAGCATCTGGAAACAGCCAACTTGGTTTCATATTGTCCTTATTTAGAAGGATTTTCCCATCTATTAAAATAGAGACAACTATTCTCTATCTATGAGTTCCCAAAAGTGGGTAATGGGATTTCAAAAATTTTAGAGAGTTTAACAACCACAGACATTGTATTTGCTACAGAAAGAATTAAACTGCACTCAATTGACCTGTCCTGTGTGTGGTACTGCTGTGCAATATTGTGTTCAATGATTTTTTTCCCCCTCCATAACAGAGAGTCTTCTAGAAATGTCATAAAAAGACCTTTAGCTATTTCCTTATCTAATACATTTTTGAGATCTTTGTCACGTGATGTTCATATAAGGAAAGATTTTTAACAAATGCCATGCATAAACTTTAAGCATTTTAGCTTTGGGATAAACCTCTTTAGAATAAAATTACATTCTTATTTAAACTTAAGGAATAATGATTTTTAATGTTTACTTAAATGTTACTTTATCTTTGTTCACTATCTTGCCCTCTCATGTTTTATTCCTTCCCAAATGCCCTCAGTTTTCCATTATATTTAGTGCTTTATGGGCTTAGCAAGTATCACTAACATGAACTCCTGGTATCAAATGTAATATCATGTACCACCCCCAAAGTAAATTGAAAGCCTATGTTTAAACCCACTCCCACTACATTGAAGGAAGCTTCAGTGTTGTGGTATATCTCTCTCTCTGCTTCTCTGTCTCTATCCTTAAAAAACAAACACACACACACACAAAAAAAAAAGAAAAAACTTTGCAAACATAGAACGCAGTTCACATTTGTACCTCTAAATGCTGGGAAAATGAATGGTGTATTATTTGCAGGTGTACAATAAATTATTCCTAGAATTGATCTAATTTGAGGATGGTAAATCCTAATTTAATTGCTTCCAGTCAGCTCTTGAAGACTGCCACTTTAAGCCAGAGAGATGTATAACAAATTTTATAGTAGATTAACTAATATAAATATGAGCTAAGCACCAGGGGGCTGGGTGGTGGTGCACCTTGTTAAGTGTACATATTACAATGTACAAGCACACTGGTTTGAGGCCTCCGTCCCCACCTGCAGGGGGGAAAGTTTTGTGAGTGGTGAAGCAGTGTTGTAGGTCTTGGTCTTGGTCTCAATCCCTCTCTCTCTCTTTCTCTCTCTCTCTCTCTTTCTCTCTCTCTCTCTCCTTCCCTCTTTATTACTGGCAATCTCTACCCAGTAAATAAATAAACAAGTAAAGAGAATTTTTTTTAAAAAGTTAAACTCCTATACCATATTTCTGGTCTCAAAAATATCAGCACATTTCTAAAATACTCAAAACAATCATTTTTATTCATTCATTCACTTTTTTTTTCTTTTTCCTCTGAGTTATCACTGGGACTTGGTGCCAGCACTACTACAAATCCACTGATCCTGGAGGCCATTTTTTTTCCATTTTATATTGGAAAGGACAGAGATAAATTGAGAGAGGAGGGGAAGGTAGAGCGGGGGAGAGAGAAAGATAGACACCTACAGACCTGCTTCACTACTCATGAAGTGACCTACTGCAGGTTGGGAGCCAGGGAACCAAGATCTTTGTGCAAGTCCTTGCACTTCGTACTGTGTGTGCTTAATCTGGTATGCTACCAATTATCCCTCCTCATTCACTCATTTTTTATTTGCTATCCATTTTTCATTTTCTTTTCTTTTTTTATAAAAAGGAAAAACTGAGAAGAACCATGGGATAAGAGGGGTACAAGCTCACACAGTTCCCACCACCAGAACTCAGAATCCCATCCTCTCCTCTGATAGCTTTCCTATTCTTTATCTCTCTGGGAGTATGGACCCAGGAACATTATGGGGTGCAGAAGGTGGAAGGTCTGGCTTCTGTAATTGCTTCCCTGCTGAACGTGGGTGTTGACGAGTGGATCCATAATCCCAGCCTTTCTCTCTCTTTCCCTAGTGAGGCAGGGCTCTGGAGAAGCGGGCTCCAAGACATATTGTTGGGATTGTCTGCCCAGGGAAGTCTGGTTGGCATCATGTTAGCATCTGGAAACTGGTGGCTGAAAAAAAGAGTTAATACATAGAAGCAAACAAATTGTTGACTAATCATGACCCTAAAGGCTAGAATATTACAGATGAAGATTTGGGGATCTCCATTTTGTAAATAGTAGGCCTATTTTAGTTATATTCCTAAGGGTCCATGGCTGTACTTTTTTTTCCCTGAGCCTGAACTGACATCTGATATGCAGGTGGATCCAAGTTATTGTCTGGGGAGATGATGTCATGACTGGAAAAAGGACCAGAAAGCTGGATCAGGGAAGAGAGTAGCTCCTGAATATGGGGAAGGGGTATAAATATTGTTGACTGTAAACCCATCAATTTGATCTGATCTGGGGCCCATATTCAGTTTAGGAGCCTATGTGACTTCTGTATCCCCCTGTATACCTGAGCTCACATTCTGTGGTCATGAGTGGGAAAGGTCCAGGCTGCCCTAATTTCAGAACACGTCTTCCTCAGGTGGAAGACAGAGTATGTTGCCCAGCCTCCCTTTGGAGGATGGAACATTTTCTACTGTTGTTGATCCATGTTAAGGGCAAGGTCCTATGGGGGCCCACAAAGGGGTCTATTGTGTTATTCCTGATACAGATGACTGGTAACAATGGGGAGAGGGATTTATTCGAGGTCTAGGCCCATCATGTCTGTTTGGGAATCTCAGGACTCCCTGACTAGGGCCCCAGATGATAGGGTGGCCTGATGGTGACAAAAGAGTCATTTTTAAAGTATGTCAGTCTCTTGCCCTTATTCTCTTGGCCTTATTTGTAGTCCTTACTTTGATAAGGTTAGCTTTGGAATGACTGAGGGAAGTGTAATAGGAAATAGGTGATGGTATCTAAGTCTACGAAGATACTATTTCATTATGAACTTTATGGTGTCTTTTTAGGTCTTTCTACTTGCTTGTTGCATATATTGATTCACTGCAGAATACTGTGCACTTTTGCTTTCAGGTATCTATTTTGTCCTAATTTATGGATACATGTGAAATATGCCATCTCTCATGGGACCTGGTCTATATCTAGGTTTTTGGACTTTGTTAGGAAGTGAACCACCCAAAATGGAATTAGATAATCCGATGAGAAAGGGAAGGTCTCACCCGAGTAATGAGGCTGAAGGATTGATATGCCATGCCTGTCTCTGGACATACTTTGAAGTGAAGCATACAGAGGTGATACTTGTTGTGTTGATTAGGTTGGGATCAGCAGATGCAATATCATTTGGTATGAATTGAGAAAAGCATGCAGGAAAGTGAGCAATACCCTAGAGGTTCCAGGACTGGGGGAAATATAGGCTTTCTAGAGGAAGCAGGAAGTTCCTGCTGTCTTAGGGTTTCAGAAGGCAATAGATAGTTATTGCTATAATCAAATTGCTTGGCAGTTGGCTTAACTTTGAAAATCCCTTTGTTAGGATTTGCTGTTTCATATACAAAATTACCACAATTTATGTCCTTTGACACTATTTGTATATAGCTGTGTCTTATAGAGTAACGATTTCCATATCCCATCCCCTCCCCTGATAGCTTTCCCATTCTCTATCCCTCTGGTAGCATGGACCCAGGATCGTTGTGGGTTGCAGAAGGTGGTAGGTCTGGCTTCTGTAATTGCTTCCCCACTGAACATGGATGTTGACTAGTTGGTCCATACTCCCAGTCTGCCTCTCTCTTTCCCTAGTAGGGTGGGTCTCTGGGGAAGCTGAGCTCCAGGACACATTGGTGGGGTCTTCAGTCCAGGGAAGCCTGGCCCGGCATCCTGATGGCATCTGGAACCTGGTGGCTGAAAAGAGAGTTAACATACAAAGCCAAACAAATTGTTGAGCAATCATGGACCCAAAGGTTGGAATAGTGGAGAGGAAGTGTTAGGGGGGTACTCACTACAAACTCTAGTGTACTTCTGCTTTCAGGTATATATTTTGCACTTGTTTATGGATATATGTGAACATATGCTCTCTCTCACAGAACCTGGTGTATATCTAGGTTTTGGGACTTTGTTAGAAAGTGATCCACCTGGGATGGAATTAGAGAATGCTATGAAAGGAAAGGTGTCTTTGGTCAGCTTTATTCCTAATTATCTTAATGATTTTGCTGCAACAGTGAATGGGGGTGATTTCTGGATATCCTCTCCTTTGGACTTAGTGTTTGCATAAAGAAATGCCACTGGTTTTTGTACATTTATTTTGTAGCCTGACACTTTGCTATATTGTCTCATAACTTCCAGTAGCTTTCTGTTGGATTTTTTAGTTTTTCTATGTGTACTATCATGTCATCTGTAAATAGTGAGAGCTTGACTTCTTCCCTTCCAATCTGTATTCCTTTGATTTCTTTCTTTTGTCTGGGTGCTATGGTGAGAAAGTCCAATACTGTGTGGAAGAGTAATGGTGATAATGGACAGCCCTGTCTAGTCCCCAATCTGAGGGGGAATACTTTCAGCTTCTGTTCATTTTCACTCATTTTTTTAACTCACTAATTTCAGTTCAGGGTCATAAGTAGCTGGTAAGTCTATCCCAGATGTCAGGATACATGGCTGGCACTAACCCAGATTAGATAGCTTTGCATCAGGACATGAAACATGTATCCATAATCACTTAATCTGGGACAATTAAGACATACAAGTATATCAAACCTCACATCATTGGGTTTGTAGAGTAGACTGATAACTGGTAGAGAGCCCAGGCCAATGGTGGGGTATTATGTAAACAACATGCATAAAGTAGCCCCCGCCTAGAATCAGTTCTTTCTTATTAACTCTATACCAAAGCATCATTGAAATGACATAGTAAAAGGGACTGCTATTATACTTATATGTTAAATCATCTATAGTAGTAACTTTATACCATATGTTTTGTAAAATTTTGACATATGTATACAATTCTTGCCTCTTAATGGTTCTGGGGATGCAAGACTATTTAAGGCTGGTAGTATACATATATTACAATATATGTAACGGGGCCAACACAATAGCACTGCTTTGTCATTTCTGCTGCCTAGGTTCGAAACTGACTCCCACCACATTGAAGGAAGCTTTGGTGCTGTGGTTTCTTTCCTTTTTCTCTTGCCTTTCTCTGTTTTAACTGAAACAGTCAGCTCAAAGCAGTGAAGCCCTGAAGATGACCCTTCTGAAAATGAAATAAAACAAGTTAATAAAGATTATGGCACAGCTTTGATGAGATTTAGTGGAGTATGGCTTGTTTCATCTCATGAGCACTGATAAAGAATTAGTTTTATATACACACAAACATTCAATTTAAGAACTGTGAAGAAAAGCAAGCATCAGATTTACTAGTAAGTGGTTGCTTTTGACCTTGTAAAATATTACCCAGGATGTTTGTTTTTATACTTTGTAAGCTATATATCATGTTTTTATACTTTATAAGCCATAAAAGTAAATTTCTAACCCACCTCATTAAAATTTTGAAACATTAATGTTTGGAATTAAATAAAAAATATAGAATTTGGCTGGATTTTTCAGCCTGTAATAGAAATCTTATCCTGGTTAACCCCCCCTTATATGTTTTATTTTGGGGAAATATCTTTATTCTAACTCCAAAGCCTTTAACAAATCTTCGTAAAAAAAAAAACTTCAATTTTTATTGAATGGAAATAAGTCACATAGCTTAAAATGTAATATGTTCAAGGTAGTATGTAATTAATCTCTTTTCCTCTGTTGACCTGTAGACACTGGACTTTCCTTGGTATTTAACACTATTAATTGTGATATATGTCTTACCAGGTACATACTCTTGCGTTGTATATGTGTATTTTTAATGCAGTTGATAGCATTTGCATGCCCCTCTTTGCACTTACTTCTACTTCAGATTATGTGCTTAAGCCTTTCTTTAACCTGGGCCAAATATTTTTATTTCCATTGACTTTCCATTCATAGATTCATATGAATGTTGGTTGCAAGTCTATTCAATTTCTGTTGTCTGTAACTCAGATAATCTTTAAAATGACCCTATAGGCTAAGCAAACTGCAATATTTTGTTTTCTTCCTTTCAAAACTGGATAAAAGTCTGGCTTTTGTCTACTAAGGGTCACAGTCTTTATGATTATCCTTATAACCAGCTTCAGCTTCTGACATGTTGGGCAAGACTAAACACACAACTGCTTTAGTAAATAAACTGCCTATAGAAATTTGGCAAAGAAACAAGAAATGCCTATCATTTATTTCTTACTGTTTTCTGTCTTCTGAAAAAATATCTCCTTTTAGTTTTGTTCTGACATGCCTATCCTACTGATTTTAGGTAAGTTAACTCAGTAATTCTTTTCACTTTCCCACCCCAACTATTAAGATATGCTCATAACCTCTATTTCCATGCTTAACATCCTGATGATAACATTTTCAGACATTTAATATATTTTCTTATTACTTTACTTATTAGGTCTTTGACTTGTCCTTGTTGGATCAGAAAATACAATTGTTGCAAATAATATATGTACATATATATTTATATGTATGTATCATACCTGTTTACCATCATTGTTAAGCAATTATTGTATCACTAGAATAAAAAAGGACTCACATTGAACTAGAGCACAATACTACCCATTAATAATGACTGACATTGTCATCAACATAATTTCACTGTGACTAAAATGTTAGCAATTAGTATTAGATGTGACCTTTATGACCTTGTTATTATTCTAGAAGTACATTTTTTTTACCTGTAAAAATTGTGTTACCACACTTAAGCCACTACCAAAGCGCCAATATATCTCTGTCAAGGGTAATTGGATCCCCTCCACCTTTGCAATCAATTCTACCAAACCCATTTTTGATAAGCTCACTCCTGCATTCCAAAACATAAGTGTTGTCTTCATTTGACTTTGTCCCCTTGCTTTGATTCTATGTCTACTCCATATGAAATAAAGCACTCAGTGTTTTCCTTTTATATAAATCCCTTGTATGTAAAGCTCTTTTAGTGGTAGTGAATTCCTCTAACTATTGTTTATCTGATAAGATTTTCATCACCTTTCCCATATTTGGGAGCTACTTTCTTCCTTGATCCAGCTTGCTGGTCCTTTTATCTAGCCATGACATCATCTCCCCAGACAATAACTTAGGTCCACCTGCCTATCAGATATCAGCCTCAGAGAAAAAAAAAACTAGTATAGTCATGGGCCCCTTGGAATATAACTAAAATAGGCCTACTATCTACAAAATGGAGGATCCCCCCAACTCTTAATTTGAACTATTACAGCCTTTAGGTTCATCATTAGTCAACAGTTTATTTGGCTTTATATGTTAACTCTTTTTTCAGCCACCAGGTTCCATGCTATCATGATGTCAACTAGACATCCCTGGACAGACAACCCCAACAATGTGTCTGGAGCCCCACTTCCCCAGAACCGCGCCCCACTTGGGAAAGAGAGAGACAGGCTGGGATTATGGATCCACTTGCCAATGCCCATGTTCAGCAGGGAAGCAATTACAGAAGCCAGACCTTCCACCTTCTACATCCCACAATGACCTTGGGTCCATATTCCCAGAGGGTTAAAGAATAAGAAAGCTATCAGGGGAGGGGATGGAATACGGAGTTCTGGTGGTGGGAATTGTGTGGAGTTGTACCCCCTCTTATCCAATGGTTTTTGTCAGTTTTTTCTTTTTATAAATAAAAAATTAAAAATAAAAAAAATAAAAAGGTCTTCATCACTCCTTCTAACATAATTTGTAAACTTGCTGGATAGAGTATTTTTGGATGCTGTCTTTTCCATTCCAAACTTTCAATTTACTCTACAGTTATTTCAGACTTCTAAAGTTCCTATGGAGAACCTACCCTCTAGTTCTTGGATTAAAATTCTATACCTTATGGGTCTCTTCCTAATTGTAACTTCTATTTGGTGAATGTATCTTTCTGTGTACTTTCAATATGGATACTGAGCCCGTGTCTCGTATTGTGAGAGCTTGTCTAAGATCAAAGTCTATATCTGTGTGGGTTTTTTTCTTGTATGTTGTGGCTTTACTGTTGTGAAAGTGAAAGAAAACTGACTCTACATTTTTGTCCATCTTGATTCTGCCCCATTGTCATATATCGTAAAATTGGCCATCTTCCATCTTTTTGGTTCAGAAAATCTAAATTCTGAACCTCTCAAAATGGGAAGTGAGGTGTTTTATCTAAATAGTTACATTCTGCTAGTTCTGAGACACTAGATAAGTGACTAATGGAAGGGAGCATTCCCAACTCCTATGAACAAAAGAGTGGCTATTTAAATAGTTATGATATGTGCTGTTGGTTAAAATTGGATAGGCTTTCTTTCATGTAACTTTCATTTATTTTTAAATTTCTTTTTTATTTTCTTTGTTTATTGGATAGAGACAGCCAGAAGTCAAGAGGGAAGGAGATGATAGAGAATGAGAGAGACAGAGAGACACCTGCAGTTCTGCTTCACCACTTGCAAAGCTTTCTTCCTGCAGTTGGGGACCAGAGGCTCGAACTAACTTTCATTTATCTCTCTTTGATTTCTCATTATTTTCTGGTCTCTTATATTAATCATTCACTTATTCTAGAAGTCATGGTAAATTCAGATTTCATTTCTTATTAAAGTGGTATTATTTACATTTTCCCTGACTGTTACTGTATTTCACAGAATTGCTGTAGAGAACAAATATGGATCATAGATTTGAAACTGCCCAATACATTACAAAATATTATGCAGATATTAAATATTATGCTGTTTCTATACATGTAGACTAGAACTGGGCTCTAACTGCTTTATGTAAATAAATCTTATTTCCTTGCTTCACATGCGGTGAAGCAGGTCTGCAGGTGTCTGCCTTTCTCTCCCCCTCTCTGTCTTCTCCTCCTCCCTCCATTTCTCTCTGTCCTATCCAACAATGACATCATCAATAACAACAACAATAATAACTACAACAATAAAAAACAAGGGCAACAAAAGGGAATAAATAAATAAGTGATTTTAAAAATCTTATTTCCTCTGTGAGGACCTGGTGAAGTGTTTCCAGAGAAGCTGAAATTGCTCCATTTTCACTGTGATAATTGCATTTAATAATCTTTGCAATGGATTTGTCTCAGGTAGGTAGTATATCATTTGAAACCAAGTTATGTTTATCTGTTTAATTTTTTTAAATTTTTACTTCAAAGTGATCAGTATTTGGTCAGTATAGTTGAATTATGCAGTAGATAAAATGCATTGACAGAGTGTTAGGGTCTATGATAATGAAAACGTTTTAAATTACAACTGGAATTTTGAATTTTGAGTAGAAAAATAACTGATCATTTGCATGCAGAATCTAAAGAGCAGTGAAAGACTACAACTTGTTTACGTTGTCATTTACAGCGAGACAAGACTAAACAGTACCAGTTATAGGGATGAAAGGCCAGTCTCAAATTATATGCAGTAATCAGATTCACGGTCTTATGAATACTTTAATGCTCATTGGTGAATTTATACTAATAGTAGGAATGTTCATAGTTTCCCTAAAGAGGATTTAGCATAACCAAGATATTCCTAGAGCAAAGCTGGTAAAGTTGTACAACATAAATTATTTGACATGCAGCACACACAGTGACATTGGTCAGCTCTGATTTGTGGTTGTGCTGGGGCTTGAATCTAATACCTCAGAGCCTCAGACATGAGAGTAGTTTGTATAATCTTTATAGTATCTCTCCAGCCCTTAATTGACCTTTATTTTTGGTTTATGTCAATGTATTGACTCTAAAAGTCATGTTTGACTTATATGTGAGTGTTAGAGAAAGGACTCATTTTTATATGAATCATTTTTAGACAGAGATAAATCAGAATTTAACACTGAGAAAAATTATTGATTTACTGAACATAAAAATAATCTTCAGAATATCACAATGTAAGTTTGAGTGCTGTTGTTAATGCTACTGAATAAAAATAACATGTAGTAATTATAATAGAAATTAGGGAAACTGTAAGTAATCACTCATTCTTTTATTTAGAAAGTTAATTATTCAATCTGTAAGCTATAGTGATGACACTTTAAAACAATCATAATACTTAAAAAAATTTTAGCATAAAATTTTCTTAAAAGTTCCATGTGATTTGTGGCCAGATACATAGATAAATCCTTCCATTAACAGATTATTCCTACCATTACTTCTCCTTGAATTTTCCAAGTTTTTTGAATTTTTCTTCACTTTATTCCTTTGGTGTTGAAAAGAAACTATTTTGTATAGCACATTATTCAGGGAAATTATACTTTACTAAATTCAAGAAATATACTGTATTCTTATTACATAAGATTTTATATATTAAAAAAATTAAATTGGTGTGTCTACACTTTTATTTTGGAATAGTTAACTGACAGCAGCCTTCAGTAACCAGGACAAAAATATTGTATGTTTAAAAAATAATTAAAGTCAATTTTATTAAAACTTGTTCATGAAATATTCATCTTTAGTATTCGAAGGGGCCACAGGTACATGAAGTATTCAAAACAGGGATAAATTAGATTTTTTTTCTCTTTTCTTTTTCTGTCAGAGACACAGTTGCAAGGAATGGTCTAGATTGAGTGGGTCATGTCAGAATGGTGGGAACAGCACAAAGGACATAACAGCAGTCTTTAGTCACATTTCAGGGAAGAGCTCCTAAGTAATTTGGCTGTTGGCTTTGATTTCATTCATTTAGGTAGAATAATTTGAAAAAAATAAGTTAAAATAATCATTTGTATATCTGCATCTGCATAATGTCTTTGGACTAAGGAATTTGGCTGCTATACAACACTCTCTTTTCTTGGAGCTTCTGCCTTGCTGTGGAGACATTTGGCTCTGTGCCTCCTTAATGAGTGGGTGTTCTACACCAAAGCCAGGACACCAGTTTGCATCCAGGTTTAGAATCAGCAATCCAAGGCTTCACATTTTATTCCTATAATGCTTTACTTCTCTCCCTGCTTTTACAGTATCATTTATATTTTCATCAAACCCCTCTCTTTTTCAAAGTTGAGTTAAATAAGTAGGTAAGCAAAGCTGTTCCTGCTATCAGTCTATATAGAAACCCATTTTTTTTTATTAGTGGTTTAATATTGATCTACAAAATTATGGTACAAAAAGAGTATGATTCCACACTATTTCCACCACCAGAGTTCCAAGCCCTCTTTCTCTCCATTGGAAACTGTAGTAACCCTCCCAAGGCCACAGACTTGGGTCAACTATCATTTATATAACTATCTGTCTATATTTATATATATTTGCCCATTTCTTCTATGGTTCTGCCCTCTCCTACCGTCCAAATCAAATGTACACCCACTGCTACTTTTAAATGTCCTTCTTTTTTGCTCTTCATTTGTTCTGATGGAATAGGAGTTCAGAGCCTTCTGGTCATTTTCCCCTAACATTCCTCTCCCCCAGGAAGTATGGATCAAAAATCTTTACATGATACAGGAGGTGGGAATTCTGGCATCTGTAATTACTTCCCTACTGGAAATGGATGTTGGCAGGTCAATCCATACCACTGCAGTCTGTATCTATCTTTCCCTAGTAGGGTAGAGTCTGGAGAAGTGAGTTTCTGGGATATGTTGGTTAAGGTCCTCTACCTGAGGAAATCAGAATGGAATCATCATAGCACCTGCAACTTGGTGTAAAGGTTTAAGATATAAAGCAGGACAAAGTGTTTAATAAACAGGAACCAAACAGCAGGGATAGAACAGATGAGATCAGGGATCTTGAGGTGTAAAGAAGTTAGGAAATCTATTTTATGTATGATCCAGAGGTCCTAAATGAGCAAGCTGTGGATCTAGGAAGTGCACTGAGATGTCTCAAGCTCCTCCCCCACCCTTCCACAAGTGTGCAGCCTCATGGAATTCTTATGTCAGAAGCACAGAAAAAAAGGGTATATATGTTGGAGGTGGGGTGTAAGGATGGTCAATGTAGTATGTAGGGCCATGAAAGGAGAAATCTACAAAGTGTTGATCTTTTTTTTTTTTTCTTTTTAAAAGAAACACTGACAAAACCATAGGGTAAGAGAGGTACAACTCCACACAACCCTCACCACCAGAACTCCATATCCCACTCCCCTGATAGCTTTCCTATTCCTTATCCCTCTAGGAGTATGGACCCAGGGTAATTATGAGGAGCAGAAGGTAGAAGCTTCAGTTATTGCTTCCCTGCTGAATATGAGCGTTGACAGGTTGATCCATACTCCCAGCCTCTCTCTCTCTCTTTTCCTAGTGTGGCGGGATTCTGGGGAAGCTGGGCTCCAGGACACATTGTTGGGGTTGTCTGTCCAGAGAATTCTGTTTGGCTTCATGGTAGCATCTGGAACCTGGTGGCTGAACACAGAATTAACATATAAAGCCAAACAGGTTGTTAACTAATCATGAAACTAAAGGCTGGAATAGTGCAGATAAAGAGTTGGGGGAAGTCTCCATTTTATAGATATCTCCCATTCTCTTACACTTATTCAGCTTTTGTAGTCCTTGCTTTGATAAGGTTAGCTTTGGAGTGAGTGAAGGAAGTGTAATAGGAAGTAGGTGAGGAGGGTATCTAAGTCTTTGTAGACACTATTTCATTATGAACTTTATACTGACTCGCTGTAGACTATTGTGTAGTTTTGCTTTCAGGAATATATTTTGCCCTAATTTATAGATACATGTGAACATATGCTATATCTCATGGGACTTGCTCTATATCTAGATTTTGGGACTTTATTAGGAAGTGATCCACCTGGAATGGAATTAGAGAATCATATGAGAAAGGAAAGGTCTCACTTGAGTAATGAGGCTGAAGGGTTGACAATCCATGCCTGACCTCTCTGGACACAGTCTGAAGTGAAGCATGCTGAGGTGGTACTCCTTGCATTGATTAGGTTGGGATCAGCAGATGCAATATCATTTGGTATGAATTGAAAAAAAGCATGGAGGAAAGTGAGCCATACCCTAGAGGTTCCAGGACTGGGAGAATTAATAGGCTCTCTAGAGGAAGCAGGAGATTCCTGCTGTCTTAGGGTTTTAAGAAGGCAATAGATAGTTATTGCTATAATCATATTATTTGCCAATTGGGTTAATGTTGAAAAATCCCTTTGTTAGGATTTGCTGTTTCATATATAATATCACCATAATTTATGTCCTTTGACATTATTTTTATATAGCTGTGCCACTGGTTGCTTCTGTTCTCCCTGGTCTAAGCTTTTAAGACAGTCAATATCATAGATGAGTCTATAGTCTGCGCTATAATTAAAAAGATTGATACATTCAATCCATTTCCCCTCTCATATTAATTAAATTATGATTTATAGGACTACAAGTTAATAGGAGTGCTCACCACCAAAAGACTGTGTCCCATCCTTCTTCCTCCCACCCACCCACCCACCCAGTGATGTTGAGCTTCTGCTTCTGCCGGCAATCCAGAGATTGTTACATAGGTGCCCTGCTCCAAATTCAGTCAAATCCTGCTTTGAATTTACCTTTCTGTTCTTCTTTCTCAGCTCCTGTTTATGAGTGGGATCATCCCATACCTGACAAAGTCTTTCTGACTTAGCTCACTTAACATAATTCCTTCTAGCTCCATCCAAGATGGGTCAGAGAAGGTGGGTTCACTGCTCTTCAGAGCTGCATAGTATTCCATTGTGTATATATGCCACAGCTTTCTCAGCCACTCATCTGTTATTGGGTACCTGGGTGGCTTCCAGGTTTTAGCTATTACAAATTGTGCTGCTACTGAGGTAGCTGTACACATATATATTTAGTTGGGCATTGTGGAATCCTTGGGGTATATCTCTAGGAGAGGATTTACTGGGTCATAGGGAAGGTCCATGTCTAGACTTGTGAGAGTTCTCCAGACTGCTCTCCATAGAGGTTGGACCAATTTACATTCCCACCAGCAGTGCAGAAGGGTTCCTTTGTCCCCACAGCCACTCCAGCATTTGTTGCTGCTGTCCTTTCTGTTGTATGCCATTCTCACAGGGGTGAGGTGGTATCTCAATGTTGTCTTTATTTGCATTTCTCTGACAATCAGTGACTTGGAGCAATTTTTCATGTTTTTATCAGCATTTTGGATCTCTTCTGTAGTGAATATTCTGTTCATATCCTCTGCCCATTTTTGGATGGGGTCATTTGCTTTCTTTGTTGCTATGTTTGCTGAGCTCTTTGTATATTTTGGATACTAGCCTCTTGTGTGATGTATGGCATATGAAGATCTTCTCCCATTCTGTGAGCAGTCTCTTTGTTTGTGTGATGGTTTCTTTGGCTGTGCTGAAGCTTTTAAAATTGATGTAGTCCCATTGGTTTGTTTTTGTTTTAGTCTTCCTTGCAATTGGGTTTGTATTATTAAAGATGTCCTTGAGGTTTAGGTGGGAAAGTGTTCCACCAATCTTTTTCTTTAAGTATTTGATAGTCTCTGGTCTAAAATCTAAGTACTTGATCCAACTGGAGTTGGCTTTTGTTTCTGTTGAGATAAATGGTTCAGTTTTATTTTTCTGCATGTTCAACCCAACTTTCCTTGCACCATTTATTGAAGAAATCCTCCTTTTTCCATTTAATACTTTGGGCCTCCTTATCAAAGATTAGATGTCCATGGGTGTGGGGGTTTATTTCTGGACATTGAATTCTGTTCCACTGCTCTGTGTGCCTATATTTGTTCCAGTACCAGGCTGTTTTGATGATGATGCTTTATAATATAGTTTCAGATCTGGGAGTGTGATGCCTCCATTTCTGTTTCTTTTCCTCAAGATTGCTTTGGTGACTCTAGGTGTTTTCTGGTTCCAGATGAATGATGGTAATTTTTGTTCTATTGTCATAAAGAAGTTTGGTGGAACTTTGATGGGTATCGCATTAATATTGTATATGGCTCTGAGGCAAATATTAATTCTCTGGGATGATATTATTTCATTTGTCATTTTGATGACATTTTGATGATATTAATTATTCATTAATCATTTTCTAGCTCCTTGAATAGTGAGTCATAGTTTTCAGTATACAAGTCTTTCACTTCTTTGGTCAGCTTTATTCCTTGGTATTTTATTGATTTTGCTGGAACAGTGAATGGGTGTGATTTCTGGATGTCCTCTTCTTCAGACTTAATGTTTGCATAAAGAAATGCCACTGATTTTTATACATTATTTTTGTAGCCTGACACCTTGCTATATTGTTTCATAACTTCCAGGAGCTTTCTGCTGGATTCTTTAGGTTTTTCTATGTGTACTATCATGTCATCTGCAAATAGTTAGAACTTGACTTCTTCCCTTCCAATCTTTATTCCTTTGATTTCTTTCTCTTGTCTGGGTGCTGTGGTGAGAACTTCCAATGCTATGTTGAAGAGTAATGGTGATAAATGACAGCTCTGTCTAGTCCCGATCTGAGGGGGAATGCTTTCAGCTTCTGTCCATTGAGTATGATGTTGGCCATAGGTTTGCTGTATATGGACTCCCCTCTCTTTAGGAATTTCCCATCTATTCCATTTTTGCAGTGTTTTGAGCATGAATGGATGATCTATACATTACATGTTATAAATAAATATAATATATGCACATGTTAGCATTAAGAATTAAATTTACTACCACATAAGTGAGACCTTTGATTGGCATATATCTAACACTGTGTACATTCATAATAACACAGATGAGTTGATGAAAAAATTATTTACCCATAACTTAAAATTGATCTTCAGTGACCTGACCGCTATGGAATCCAACTTGTTTGCATTTTCAGTGCATACATTAATACCATTTTGAGGTTTGTAAATACTTAATTTCAAGTTATATACAGATTTAAACATTTGTAGATATTAGATAACTATACTTTAGAAAGCACCTTTGAATCATGAAATTGGACTGTAATGTCAAATAGAATTGTTGCTCATTCCTCGTAGAATTACACTGTTATTCAGAGATCTGTTCATAAAAATATTTACCGTTAACTTTATCTCAGAGGGTCAGAGTAAATCTGAATATGTGAGAATTGATAAAGACATAGATTTTTCTAAATATATTTGAAGTGACTAATAACTTGGGGATATACTCCATAGAAATTCTCAACAGAGGGAGTCGGGTGGTAACACAGCAGGTTAAGCGCACATGGCACAAAGTGCAAGGACCAGCAAGGATCCTGGTTCGAGCCCCCAGCTCCCCACCTGCAGGGGAGTCGCTTCACAGGCAGTGAAGTGGGTCTGCAGGTGTCTATCTTTCTCTCCCCCCTCTGTCTTCTCCTCCCCTCTCCATTTCTCTCTGTCCTATCTAACAACAACAACATCAATAACAATAATAACTATAACTACAATTAAAAACAACAAGGACAACAAAAGAGAAAATAAATAAAATATTAAAAAAAGAAATTCTCAACAGCTAGGGAAATAAATTCCTATAAAACATTTCCCACAGCTAATTCCCATATTTGAAGACAGGAGCTTATATTGTAATGACTCATGTCTTACTCAGAGGAATGAATTCCTCTTTCTTTTGAAATGTGTTTCCAAAGATTTCCTGTGCACACTAATGAAATAGCTATTGACTTTGGTAAAACCTAATCACAGAGTAAGGAAACTACATGGATTTATAGATTTAATTACAGTGGGTTAACAATGGTGCTGATGCCCTGTTTATAGTTTTTATCATTTTCATATTTATTGGAATTTGATATAGTGTATTAATTAAGTTAGCTTGCTGTGTCATTTAATTAGTTTAAAAGTAAACTCTATACTAATAATTTAAATAGAAAAAGGTAGGTATAAGGGGTCAGGAGATAGTTCTCCTGGTGGAGTGCACATTTTACCATGCATGAGGACCTGGGTATGAACCCCTGGCTACCTCTTGGGAGCACCATAGTAGGGAATATTCACAAGTGATAAAGTAGTGTTGTATTGTGTCTCCTATTCCCTCTGTCCTCTTCTCTCCCTCTGTCTTTAATGCCCTCTCTCTCTCTCTCTCTTTCTCTCTCTCTCTCTCTCTCTCTCTCTCTCTCTCTATATATATATATATATATATATATATATATATATATATCCTCTAGGAACTGTAGATTGTTGCAAGCACAAAGCAATGCTCACACAAACAAAGATAAATATATATATATATATATATATATATATATATGAGTGTATACAGACTGTGGTATCAAAAAACTGTAAAACATTAATCCCCCAATAAAGAAATTTAAAAAATTAACTAAAAGTACATATTAAAAAACAAAATGATAACACCCAACCAAAAAGAGGTGTGTACTCCTATGTTCATAGCAGCACAATTCATAATAGCTAAAACCTGGAAGCAACCCAGGTGCCCAACAACAGATGAATGGCTGAGAAAGCTGTGGTATATATACACAATGGAATACTATGCAGCTATCAAGAACAATGAACTCACCTTCTCTGACCCATCTTGGACAGAGCTAGAAGGAATTATGTTAAGTGGACTAAGTCAGAAAGTTAAAGATGAGTATGGGATGATCCCACTCATCAACAGAAGCTGACTTAGAAGATCTGAAAGGGAAACTAAAAGCAGGACCTGATCAAATTGTAAGTAGGGCACCAAAGTAAAAACCCAGTGGTGAGGGGTAGACATGTAGCTTCCTGGGCCAGTGGGGGGTGGGAATGGGCGGGAGGGATGGGTCACGGTCCTTTGGTGATGGGAATGGTGTTTATGTACACTCCTAGCAAAATGTAGACATATAAATCAGTAGTTAATTAATATGAGAGGGGGAAATCAATTGTATGTCTCAAAGGTTCTCAAAAGACAAACTGAATCTTTTTAATAGATAGGCAACGTATTTGATATGCGGACTCTCTCAAAAGCCTAGACCAAGTAGATTAGAAGCTTCCAATAGCACAGCTATATACAAGATACTGGGTACTGTACAGCAAACCATAACAAAGGGACTTTTCAAAGTTAACCCAATTAACAAATAATGTGATGATAATATTAACTATTGAATGTCTTTTTGAAGCCTAAGACAGCAGGAACCTCACATCTTCACTATAGAACCCCTACTTCCCCCAGTCCTGGCACCCATGGATAGGGCTCACTTTCCCGTATGCTTCTCCCAATCCATACCAAATAATATTGCATCCGTCGATCACAACCTAACCAAAGCAACGATTGCCATCTCAACATGCTTCACCTCAGAGTGTATCCAGAGACTTCACGTGTGGAATGACAACCCTTCAGCTTCATTACTCGGGTGAGACCTTTCCTTTTATAGTACACTCTAATTTCATCTCAGGTAGTTCACTTTCTAACAAAGTCCCATAACCTAGACATACACCAGTTTCTGTGAGAGAGAGCGTATGCGCACACGTATCCATAAACTACTGCAAAATATATACCTGAAAGCAGGATTACACTAGAGTTTGCAGTGAGTACCTCCCCAACACTTCCTCTCCACTATTCCAATCTTGGGATCCATGTTTGCTCAACAAATTGTTTGGCTTTGTATGTTAACTCTCTTTTCAATCACCAGGTTCCAGATGCCACCAGGATGCTGGCTAGGCTTCCCTGGATTGAAGACCCCACCAATGTGTCCTGGAGCTCAGCTTCCCCAGAGACACACCTTACTAGGGAAAGAGAGAGGCAGACTGGGAGTATGGACCGACCAGTCAACGCCCATGTTCAGCGGGGAAGCAATTACAGAAGCCAGACCCTCTACCTTCTGCAACCCTCAACGACCCTGGGTCCATGCTCCCAGAGGGCTAGAGAATGGGAAGGCTATCATGGGAGAGGGTGGGTTATGGGGATTGGGTGGTGGGAATTGTGTGGAGTTGTACCCCTCCTACCTTATGCTTTTGTTCACTAATCCTTTCTTAAATTAAAAATTTAAATAAAAAAAAAATGTTCACCACTTCATTCTATTATGAACTATTGTCTGTCCATGCCTCAGTGTCTGAGGACTACTCATATCTTGTTAAATGAGTGATTAGAAAATGTCTGAGAGACGTTACTCAGGACCTTTGGACTAGGGAGATAGCACAGCTTCAGAGCACTTGCTGTCTGAGACCCCAAATACCCCAGATTCAATCTCTGTTATCACTGTTTATAGAACTGAGTAGTTATGGCCTTGCTCTTACATTTTCTCTCATTTCATCTCATACAAACAAAGAAATCTTTTAAAAGGGAGGGGCTACCATAACAACTCATTCTCCTTTATGTAGTCAAAATTATTTTTAAAAATAATAAGCTTATATAGTGTATGCTTAAGTAATTTTATATAGTTCTTTATTATTTCAAATCATCTCGCAAACTTCATGAAACAATGTAAATAGTCCTTAACTCCTGGTTTAGTTAATAGTTATCCCATGTTTTTTAGAAACAAGGCATTATAATAAAGTAAAAGTCACAGGAACTGAAGCAGCAACACTAATCTTACTGATTACATATTATTCTTATTGTTGGAATGCTAGATTCAGCAGGAAGTAGTATTGAGTTAGAGAAAGAATTTAAAATTTTATAAATATAAGATTAAATGTGTAAAACCATTTAAATCTGATTCACTCTAAGATGACTTTGAGACATCTCAAGATACTACTTTTATTATTAGAATTTATATTCTAATCTTTTTTGAGTAAATTTGTAATACCTTGATATTATTTATGCCTATAAATATATTACATCTATTAGAAGAGTGAGAAGACACATTTTTTACTGAAAATGTTATTTCTGTAATTTTATGTAATTAACAACTACTACTCTTTGTAGCAGTTTTGCGCCAATATTTAATTGGCACTATTTGAAATTCAACAGCAATTTTTGTAAAGCTACAAATATTGTTGCAAGATCCTAATTTGTACACTAGCAGTAAACTATTACATAAGAAACCAAATTATTCAAGTCTTGTCCAGTTTTAACTCCACCATTCACTGTGTATTTTTTTTATTAAACTGCTTAATGTTTTGTTCATTAGTATGGCATAATAATGTTATTATTATTTTGCTCATCATCATGATTATTATTTTTATTTATTTTATTTTATTTTTTTATTTAAGAAAGGAGACATTAACAATATCATAGAATGGGGAGGGTACAACTCCACACATTCCCGCCACCCAATCTCCATATCCCACCCCCTCCCCAATAGCTTTCCCATTCTGTATCCCTCTGGGAGCATGGACCTAGAGTCATTGTGGGTTGCAGAAGGTGGGAGGTCTGGCTTCTGTAATTGCTTCCCCGCTGAACATGGGCGTTAACTGGTCGATCCATACCCCCAGTCTGCCTCTCTCTTTCCCTAGTAGGGTGAGTCTCTGGGGAAGCAGAGACTATTTTTATTATTAGAATCTTTTCCTTTGGTGCAATACACCAACTCCAGTCCAAGTTCTGCTTAATGTTTTCTCTTCTGATCTTGTTTTTCAAGATCAGAAACTTGTCTAAGTAGAAACACAGCACATTCATCCTGAGGACCAAAACTTTCAGCTTAACTTGTGGCTGTGTGTGTCTATGGATCCTCTATAAATTTTCTATCATGCGAGTCAATAGAGTCAATACGTTTATATATACATAATACAGAATAGTATCTGGTATTCAGTAAGTGTTCCGAACATGAGCTGATATTGTCACTACTGCCACTGTCTCTTCTACCACTGATCCTGTATGGTGTTTTGTCATACCGAATATGAGAAACATGAGAACACAACTAAATTAATCAGCATCATTGTCATATTTTTGTCACACTTTCCTTTTTTGAATTTTTTTAAATCTTTATTTGCTTACTCGATAGAGACAGCCAGAAATTGAGAGGGGCGGGGTTGATAGAGAGGGAGAGAGACACCTGCAGTCCTGCTTCACCACTCACAAAGCTTCCCCCTTGCAGGTGGGGACCTGAGGCTCAAACCTGGATCCCTATGCTTTGTAATATGTGCACTCTACAAGGTGTGCCACCACTTGTCCCCTCATTGTCATATCTTTGTGAATGTAGGTAGTGGAAGGTTAAACCTAAATTTTAGGTTTTAGATATTTAGGTTCTCTTTTTTTGTGTAATTCATACGCAGGGTTACACAGTAGTGAATTTCACACCATCCCCACAACCAAAATTCGGTGCCCTTACCCTCCCAATGGTAACCACTGTAGTTCTCACAAAGTCTATGAGACAATTTAAAACTGTGATTCTGATTATGAATGATTGCAAGTTTTTTTTTAAAGGACATTGCATAACAAGTAGAGGATGCTCTTCATAGTGGAACTGGAGTAACAGTGCATAGAGTTGTGTTGGCCATGCTAAGCTTTACAACAGCAGTTGTACATAGAAACGTGGGACTCTAGCCTGGAGGTGTGCCACTGTGGTGATTAAAAGCCTGAAAAATAAGATCTATGGAGGAAGGCTAAAGAAATTTGGATCGTTTACTCTGGAGAGGAGAAGACTTAGGGGTGATTTAATGTTGTTATTTAAGCATAAGAGGATTCTTTTTTAGAGTCTCCTGGTAAGCTGTTCTGTAACTCTTGAGATTCAAGAGCGAAGAAGTAGACTCCCAGGGAAGCACATGAATTAGGGCTGGTAAATGCTTTTCAACATGGGGTATTTTTTAATACTTTTAAAGGAAGTCTGAGGTGTTTTTTTTTTTTTTTCTTCTAGCAGCTTGAATAATAATCATCTGAAGAGGGTGTGCTCTGGTTATGTCTTGAGGCATCTTGTTGCAGAAGATGCCTCCAGCTCAGTAAAGGGCTGGCCCACATGATTTTCCTGAGTAGCTACAGATCATAAAGTCCTGGAAGAAAGGGCTGAAACTTGTCTAAGTAGAAACTTAGCACATTCATCCTGAGGACCAAAACTTTCACCTTAACCTGTAGTTGTGTGTGTCTATGGATCCTCTATGAATTTTCTATCTTGCGAGTCAATAAATATTGCTGTATTAAACACTTTTTTTCCTCATTGCTGGGGCTTACCCACTCTTGTCTGACTTATCCAAACTCAGAGACAGAAGGAGAGTGGGGAAGACACCAAGGCTTTTCGCAGTGCAATGAGAGCCGGGCTGGAACCTAGGCCATGGTGCACAGCAAGGCAGTAATCCTCTCAGGTGATTAGTCTTAAAGACACAATTTTATACCAACTTCGCTGACCATTCTGTGGATCATGGTTTAAGAATCTCATAATAAGTAGGCAAGGTAGCTTGTGAGGGAACAATTGCAAGGCAGTACAGTATTGTCAAAGGAGCCTTTCCCCCTAAAATTCTAGAGAATGCTAAACTGTCTTGTTGGGTCAGGGAAGTTTACAGGAATGTGAATCTTTTTGATGATACCTTGACTAACAGATGAAAGAGAAAGCTAACAAGCTGAAGTGAATTTCAGGCATAGAGAGTAACACATAAAAAAGAGGGGTTATATACATGATTAATGGTGTCTTGGACTATTTGATTCATACAGTGACTTAGGGAACAGTTGGAGAATGGCATCTGAATTAAAAGTGACTTTGAGTGTAATATAAGAACAGAGCTCAAAGGTGGCACTGAAAAGCAAGTTTCATTATGATATATATCCCTTTGTTACATGTTGAATTGATAATATTTAGATATGATTAAATATATCATTAAATTAACTTTGTTTTACTTTTTAATATGATTACTAATTTTTAATTACATTTGTAGCTCCCAGTGGTGTTTTGAACTATATTTCTATGGGACAATCTCAGTCTAGAATATAAAGGTCTGAAAGAAATGAAGTAAGTGGTGGGAAATTAAGCTGGAGAAGTATTCATGCAATATACTGTATAAAGTACATAGCACCGGGAGCCGGGTGGTGGCACAGCAGGTTAAGAGCACATGGTGGAAAGCTCATGGACTGGCAACAGGATACTGGTTTGAGCCCCTGGCCCCCCACCTGCAGGGGGTTCACTTCACAGACAGTGAAGCAGGTCTGCAGATGTCTGTCTTTCTCTCCCCCTCTCTATCTTTCCCTTCTCTCTCAATTTCTCTCTGTCCTATCCAACAACAACGGCAGCTATAACAACCACAACAATAACGATGAAAAACAAGGGCAACAAAAGGGAAAAAAATTAAAGTACATAGCACCTGCTAGTCTACTACATACATGAATATACATAGACACAGACATGTATACATGTATGAGAACATGACAACTGAAACAAAGTTTCACAAATATATTCCTCTACTTTGCATTAAAAATCGGATTGATATCGTCTATCCTTTTCTGTTTCATATATTTTTTAAATTTTTTATCTTTATTTCTTTATTGGATAGAGACAGCAAGAAACTGAGAGGGAAGGGGGCATTAGAGAAGGTGAAAGACAGGGACACCAGCAGCCCTGCTTCACCACTTGCTAAGCTTTCCCTATGCAGGTGGGGACCAGGGGTTCAAACTCAGATCTTGCACCTTGCAACATGTGCAATCAGGTACACCACCTTCTGGCCCCTGTTTCATATTCTTTTAATACTGATTGAAAACTATTGAATTGATTTTGAAAACTGTGAATCCGTAAATGGGCCATATCTTAAAGGTTATTTTTAAAAATAATGTTGAGCAGTTACTTTAATAACCCATCACAGTGCTTTTTAATTTTTTTTCTTTCTTTTCTATCTTTCTTTCTCTCTCTCTCTCTCTCTCTCTCTTTTTTTTTAAACCAGAGCACTCTGACTTATGGTGATATGGGGGATTGAACCTGGGACTTTGGAGCCTCAGGCATGAGAGTCTCTTTGCATAATCATTATGCTATCTACCCCCACCCCATATTTTACAGTTTAAAGGACACTAAAATACAGTCTTCACAGTCATTTGAGCTTTATCCTTTAGTTGCTGACGTGAGTTTTTACTGATATGACTATATTACTGGATTTATTTTTAGATTGTTCATATGTATAGAGTGGATTAGATTGAAGCAAGGAAATGATCAGAATGCAGGCATGGAATTGTTGCTTTGCAATAGTCCAAGAGGCTCTGAGCTGCAGTGTGGCATTGGAGGAAAAAAGAAATGAACCATTACAAAGGCAGTGAAGAGAAAGAGAAAAGTTAATTATAACTTACAGTAATAGGGTTTGGTAAGTGACTGGATGTAGAACTGAAGAGCAGAGGAGTTTATAGCCAAGACTTCAGTTTCCAATTTGAGAGACAAGATGGACAGTCATGCGATTTGCAGTGAAAGTGCAAGCATCCATAACTAATATAACTAATATAACTAATCTTGTGGGCAAGATTAGTTATATTGATAGGATTGATCTGCATGACAAGTAGAGTGAACCATTAAGAAATTATCAAGTCTTGGTTGAGATGTGAGACTGCAGGTATAAAATGAAAAGAGATTATCCACAGACATGCTCAGAGTGAAGAGAAGTTAGGGAAGAGTACTGTATTGTAAGAAACACAAATACATGAAAACTAGAAGGGACCAGGGAAATATCACACCAAGGACTGGTATGTAAGAGGTTGACAGTTTAATCCTTGGTGCCACCAATTGCCAGAGCTTAGTGGTCAGGAAAAAAAAAAATTCCCAGAACCATAAAAATAACAGAACAGGACAGTATGTTCTAGTAAACTGAAGGAAGGAGAGTATATCAACAAGGAATAGATAACTCCTCTCTTTACACAGAGTCCAGTACTGGGAAAGGAGACTCTAATTTCATCTAGAAAGCTATTCATAAGCTGTTATGTGCCTTCAGTAGAAGAATGGGGGGGCAGTTGGTGATATTACCATGATAGTTAGTAGACAGAATATAAAGCAGTCTAAAAATTAAAAGAAAAAGAACAGAAATAAAAATTTCACATGGCTTCTTAAGAATTTTGGCTGAGGAGAGAAAGTGATATTTCTGAGAGAAGAAAGAGATAGGAAATAGAAATGCATGGATAAATGAGTAGAAGAAAGTGGGGGGGAGGAGCCAGGCGGTGGCACACCTGGTTAAACGCACACACTACAGTGTGCAAGGACCCAGGTTCAAGCCCCTGGCCTCCACCTGCAGAGAGACATCTACAGCTCTAAGTCTACTAACTACAGACTATTGTATTCTTTTACTTTAAGGTATATATTTTCCCTTAACTTATAAATATTTGTGGATATGTACCCTATTTCTTGGACCCTGATCTATATCTAAGTTCTGTAACTTTGTTAGGAAATGTGTTACCCAATATGTAACTAGGGAATTCCATGAGCTAGGAAAAATCTGACCCAATTATTAAGAGTTGTCATCTCAGGCTTGGCATCTCTAGACACAGTCTGAAGTTAAACATGTCAAAGTGGCACTGGTTGCCCTGTTTGATTGAGATCAGCAAATGCAGTATCAAATAGAATGGATTAAGAGAAGCATGAAGAAAAACAATAGCCCCAGAGGTTTCAGGACTGGGAAAATATGGATTTTAAAGAGAATGAGGAAGGTTCCTTGCTGTCAGAGTATAAGAATGGAATAGATAATTATTGTTATAACCAAGTTATTTAGGAATTTAATTTATTTTGAAAATCCCATGTTTAGGATTTACTGTACCATAGGAAGTCTCACTATGAGTTGTGTCATTTAAAGCTATTTACAAATATCCATCTCTTGGATATTGACAGGTCTGGTTGGCAGCACTTTTCAACAGCGTGGGTCCAAGGAGGTAGAAAGTTGTGTAGTTTCAGTGTCTAAGTTACTCCAGAGATGCTGAACCTAAATTAGACAGAACAAGAAGGAAAGCAAGGCAAGAAAAGGAAGGGCCTAGGGACTGAGAATTTTAATAAGGTCAAAGGTCAATGCATTTGGAAAAACGTAAAAGAGACAGGATAGCAGACTTTAGTCATTCATAGCTTAAGGCTTTAAAATCAGTTTTCTGAGATGAGAGCTTAGTGAAGACTAACATGTACTCAGATTAATGATTATGGTATGAGAATAAGTTTGGTGTTGCACAAAACTACAGTTTTAGGTTTTTTGATAAATGCAAGAGCAGTAAAAGTGAACCCAAAGTCAGGTAAACTTTTGCAATGATATTTTTCTTTCCTTTTCTTTTTTCTTTTCTTTTCTTTTCTTTTCTTTTCTTTTCTTTTCTTTTCTTTTCTTTTCTTTTCTTTTTTCTTCTCACCTCACCTTCCCCAAACATTAAATTTATCTCACCATTTTTCTGTAGTTATATATTGGGGGGATTAGTGGTTTACAGTAAATACAGTTGTTGCTACATTGATACATGTGTAAAGTTTTTCAGTTTTCTTCAAACACTGTCACCCCTAGCCTTAAGCACCAGAATCTGAAAGTCCTGCCTCCTGCCCTTACCGCCAGGCCTTTACTTTGGTGCAGTATATAAACCCAGGCATTTTTCAGTGGTATTTTGTTTTTAATCATTCCCTTAGCAGAGACAGGTGAACACAAGGAAGTAGTGTTTTTTTTTTTGTTTGTTTGTTTTTTTTTTTGGTTGAGAAATCAGGGTGAAATCAGAAGAAGCAGATACCTATTGTAAGCATGTGTCTATAATTTCATTGTGCAGTAAGGAAGTTATTTGATAAACTTTATGTAACAGGATGACTCAATTTAGGGTGCTTATAAGTCTGTGGTAGAGAAATCTATCTGGAAAGGAAGGGCCATCAGTAATGAAATTCATTATCCTCACTTCCTATGCTTACTAGCCTTACTAGAATATGATCCTTTGTTCATCCTCATTTGAGAAAAAGAGCTCAGTTATTTTCTTTTATTCATTTCTTTATTTTTTTCTTTTTCTTTTTCTTTTTTTTTTTTTTTTAATATAGAGCAGGTTTCCTAGTTCCAAGCCCCTGACAGTGCCAGAAATTTCATAAGGCTCTTAGTTATTCTGGCAACTATTATTGAGAACATTGCCCTTCATATGGCCAAGCTTGTATTTTCTGGGTGGTCCAAAAGCCATGGGCTTTGGGGATCCAACTTTTGGACTGTACTTTCATTTTTTCACGTTGTTCAGGGAAAAGATAGTTGCAAAAGATATATATATATATATATTTCATGTGATAGTCATATTGCTGAATGTATAATAACAATAAAAAATTAATGTGACTCTCAAAAGTTTGTTTCTCTCTAGCCACCCTGAAATAGAGAGTGCTATTGTGTTTGAACATCTTATGGAGGGGAGCTCCTGGTATATGAGAGTCTGCTTAAATCCCACAGGTCTTGATTCCTTCTTCAAAACTAACATAATAGAGCTGGGGACACTGTGTTAATGGTTATACAAAAGACTTTCACTCCTGAGACTGAGGTTCAGGTTAAATCTCTAGCACCACCATAAACCAGAGTTGACAGTACTCTGGTCTCTATCTTTCTTTTTTTCATGCCATGTATATATATATGATAGACACAGCTAGAAATTGAGAGGGAAGGGGGTTATAGAGAGGAAGAGAGACAGAGAGACACATGCAGTCCTACTTCATCATTTGTGAAGCATTTCCACTGCAGGTGGGGACTGGGGGTTTGAACCTGGGTCCTTGCACATTCAATCAGGAATGCCACTACCAGGCACCTATCCATCTCTATAGCTGTTTCTTTCTTTAGGTATCTGTCTTGCATTAAAAAGAAATACTGAAATAAAGTTGTAAAAAGAATACAGTTCCACCTGCCAATGCCCATGTCCAGCAGAGCAGCACTTACAGAATCAGGACCTTCCACCTTCTGCACCCCATAAAGAATTTTGGTTCAGACTCCCAGAGTGGTAAGTATTAGGGGAAGATGACTAGAGGGTTCTGAACTCCAATTCTGTCAGGACCCAAGAAGAGGAGAGGAGAAGAGAGGAGAGGAGAGGAGAGGAGAGGAGAGGAGAGGAGAGGAGGGGAGGGGAGGGGAGGGGAGGGGAGGGGAGAGGAAGGGGAGGGGAGAGGAAGGGAGGGGAAGGGTGAGGAAGGGAGGGGAGGGGAGGGGTGAGGAAGGGAGGGGAGGGGTGAGGAAGGGAGGGGAGGGGAGAGGAAGGGAGGGGAGGAAAGGGAAGGGGAGGAGAGGGGAGGGGACAGGAGAGGAGAGGAGAGGGGAGTGGAGGGGAGGAGAGGGGAGGGGAGGAGGGGGGAGGAGAGGGGAGGGGACAGGAGAGGAGAGGGGAGGGGAGGAGAGGAGAGGGGAGGAGAGGGGAGGGCAGGGCAGGGGAAGGGAGGAGAGGGGAGGGCAGGGAAGGGGAGGGGAGGGGAAGGGAGGGGAGGGGAGGAAAGGGAAGGGGAGGGGAGGGGAGAGGAGAGGAGAGGAGAGGAGAGGAGAGGAGAGGAGAGGAGAGGAGAGAAAGGAAAGTATACTTAGAAGTAGTAGGTGAAGAAAGGAAGACAAGGCAGAACCATAGAAAAATGGGAAATATATATAAATGTAGACAGATAGTTATAGAAATTATAGTCAATTCATATCTGTGACCTTGGAGAACTACTACAGTTTAAAATGGAATGAATAGGGACACAGAACTCTGGTGGTGGAAAAGGTGTGGAATTATATCCCTGTTATCTTATAATTTGGTAAATCAATATTAAATCACTAATAATTTGTTTTAAACAAAACACAGTTTTCTAGTACATTGTATGAGTTATGTGTGGGAACTCATCTATAGTATATTTTGTTTTTAAAATATTATATATATATTAAATATTTCAAGTGATAGTCCTTAAAGTGTGGTGTTCTCACATTTGAAATTTTCACTTGACAAAAAACTGCTACTAATACAAAAGGGCAGTCTAGCAATTAGAAAACATTTGCACATCATATTAATGGCAAAGTCCTAATATCTAGAACATTTGTAGAACTCACACAGCTCAACTATAAAGCGAGCAAGCCAATTAAAAGTGCAGGCAAGGGAAAGGTCCTAAATTGGGGAGGGTGTGTTTTGCCAACACCTATCACAGAGAGATGAGAAATTGTACCCATGTGTCCACAACTGTACTGTAAACCAATTACCCACCTCCTCACACATACACATATCCCTATTTTAAAAAATTCAGGGAAAAGAGGTGAATAAATACTTCTCTAATAAAGCTATATAGATTGACTGAAGCCAGATGCAAAGATGTTCAGCAATAGGGGCCCGGTGGTGGTGCACCTGGTTGAGTGCACATGCTACAATGCACAAGGACCCAGGTTGAGCCCTTGGTCCCCAACTGCAAGGTGAAAGCTTTGAGAGTGGTGAAGCAGGTCTGCAGGTGTCTTTCTGTCTCTCTCTAGCTTCCCTCCTCCTCTCAATTTCTGGCTGTCTCTACCCAATAAATAAAGTTAATAATTTTTTATTAAAAATTTGCTCAGCATTAATTATTAGTAGGGACATGCAGATCAGAAGCACAATGAGGGAGCAGGTGGTGGCGCACCTGGTTGAGCACACATGTTACAATGCACAAGGACCCAGGTTTGAGCCCCCAGTCCCCACCTGCAGACGGAAAGCTTCACAAGTGGTAAAGCAGTGCTATAGATGTCTGTCTCTCACCATCTCTATCCCTTCCTTTCCCTCTTGATTTCTGACTGTCTCTATCCAATAAATAAATAAAGATAATAAAACATTTAGAAAACAAAAAGAAGCACAATGAAATATCACCTTACATGAGTAAACTGTAGCCTACATCAGAGAAGATTGGAAACACCAAATTGTGGTGAGGTTGTGGAGAAAAATGGACTCTGATACACTGATGGTAGACATGTAGTAGTCTGCAAAATGGTATATGGAAAATACTACACTAAGGATTGATCTAAAGACTATGGGAATGCCAATTCAAAATGTTAACAGCCCTTTGTTTTAACAGCATTATTAATAATAACAAAAAAGGAAAAAGAAAAACAGGGAGTGTTGTGTGTTGTGTGTATATGTGTACATTCAATATACTGCCATTTTAAAAAATAAGCTGTCTTTTAGGGCCAAAATGGATGAAACTTAAAGTGATTATACTTAGTGGAAAAAGAAGTAGAAGACAACTACTGGATAGTTTCACTTGTACACAATATAAATAACTGAAGAGGCAAGATAAAAAAAAATAAACCTTTGACTTGGTGAAAACTATCATGATTATACTACAGGTAAGGAATGGGTAGAAGAGTCTTTTGAATTAGGGAGTTTTTGTTTTATAGTTCTGTTGTTAGTGCATAAGTACAGTTTTCTATCTCTCCAAGATAGGTGTCTGCAAAACACTCTTACCTCCAACTTGGGGTTTTTTTCCATTATCATGTACCAGGACTTGAAATACCATCCCCCCCACCCCATACTCCTTCCTCAGAGTATTTTTCTATGAAGTTATCACACCAGCACTTTGGTGGTGAATATGGTGAGTCTCATGCACATATAGAATTGTAAAGCTATATAGCTCTGAACTTATAAAATACTTAAACTGATGACAAAACAACAATATTACTATTGCCAGAAATTGACCAGTGAAAAATCACTGAGTCAATGTTGCTGAGAAAGAAAAGATAAAATCCCAAACCACCCACATTTTCATCCAGGCATTTGTGTAAGGTTCAATTCTCTTTGAAGGGTTGATGCCTAGTATGCTAATGATTTGATTTTTATTGTCTACTGAAAGCTAAGAAAGGTGTTGAAAGCTCTGTCCTCCAACCCTCCATAAACCTTCATTTGCCTGAAACAACATTCTCTCTCTTCTCCAACAACAAAATGTTGTTTTCCTTTCCTAGTAAAGATTATATCTATAGTTACAGCTTAGTGACAACATTAAGGGTAGTTGGCAAGTTTCTCTGTTCTTTGTTGGCTTCCTGCTTAGAAGGTGAGGCAACAGTGCTATTTTCTCTTGAAGGAAGCAAGTGAAGTGCACAGTTTCTCTTTGAGTAGGTAGCAGTTGTCAATCTGTTAAGAAACCACAATGATAATCTTCATCAATAAAACAAATTTCAGTTCCTGCTAATAACAGATAGCAGGATCACCATGCCTATCATTAAATCTTTTCTTTTCTTTAAATTCCATGGTTTCTCTTAATATATGAATTAATTATACTGACTTCTCATAGTGACCCCAAAGTCCATAGTGTTCAATAATTTGTTACTTGAATTGTGTGTGCTGTGAGAACCAGGCTGTGTGGAGCTGAGTGATTCACCAAGTAGATACCCAGGTTGAAGAATATTTATCTCCCAACTATTTTACTGCTCTCTACTTGGTCATAGGAGCTCTGGGAAGAGTAACTTTATATATATATAGGACATATTTATAGAAACCTTAAAGATCTGTTTATTTGTGTAAGAGCAGAGGAAAGAGAACCCAGGCACCACTCTGGCACATCAAATGCTGTGGATCAAACCCAGAACCTCATGATTAGGAGTCCAACACTTAAATTTCTGGACCACCTAGAAACTTTAAATATTGATGTGGTAAAAAATAAGAAATACTATCTTAAATTATGTTGTTGCAGTGTTAAAACATGTATTCAGGGTTTTTTTTTGTTTGTTTGTTTGTTTTTTTGGTACCTATGGGACAGATTCAAAATGGGAGACACCATGCTATACTTGGAGGAGGCCTAGCAAAGAATTAACCATATTGAGCTTTGAGTCTCAGTGAGTGAGTGATCTTGAGGAGGTCATCTAGATTCTAGAGCCTGGGTATCATCATTTGCTAAGTAAGACAGTTTAAAAAATTATTAGTGATTTAATAATGATCAACAAGATTGTCGAATAAGAGGGGTACAATTCATACAGTTCTAAGCACCTGAGTGCCATATCCTCTCCCCTACATTGGAAGCTTCCCTCTTCTTTATCCCTCTGGGATTATGGATCCAGGATCATTATAGGATGCAGAAGGTGTGAGGTCTGGCTTCTGTAATTGCTTCTCTGATGTTAAGGCATTGGCAGGTCAAGATCCATACCCTCAGCCTGTCTCTAGCTTTCCCTAGTGGGTAGGACTCTGGGGAGGTGGGATTCCAGGACACTTTGGTGAGGTTGTCTCTCCAGGGAAGGGAGGTTGGTATCATTGTAATATTTTTCAACTTCTGACTATGAGTAAGATCGTTCTATATTCATCCTTCTCTTTCTGACTTATTTCACTTAACATGTCTCCTTCAAACTCCATCCAAGATGAGGTAAAGAAAATAAAATCACTATTTTTAATAGCTGAGTAGTATTCATATATATATATATATATATATATATACATATATATATATTACAACTTTCTCAGCCACTTATTTGTTTTTGAACACCTGCATTGCAATAAATCAGTTTTTTTTTTTGTTTGTTTGTTTTTAGTTAGAGGGTATACTTCAGGATATACTCAGGGACTAGAAATGTGACATCAAAATTCTCAAGCCCTTCTTTTAATACTTTGAATTGGTTTTTCAAGGTGTTTATTGGATTTTCTTTTCTTATTTCTTTCTTTTTTTTTTTTTGCCTGACTCACAGAATACTGAATTTATTGCAATACAGGAGGTAAAGTGAATCATTCACTCTGCCCTTCTGAAGCTGTGTATTTTGACTAGAGCATAATAACATGAATTTGAATTGTGCAGTTTGTAGAGGTCAGTGTCAGAAAGTGGATTAGCAGGTGGAGGGTAGATAGCATAATGGTTGTACAAAAAGACTTATGTCTGAGTCTCCAAAGTCCCAGCTTCAATCTTGACACCACCATCAGCCAGAGCTGGTCCGTGCTCTGGTAAAACTATAATAAAAATAAATAATTAAATATTAAAAATAAAGAAATCTTGAAAAACAAAGTGGATTAGTAAGTGTCAGAGAAATATTTCAACTTTAAAGTACAGGACTTGAATGTCTGAGATCTGGGAGGCCCAGACTAATTCCTGTCACTATCATATACTCGAGCCAACTGTGGTGCTTTGCTTTCTCCATCTTTCACAAACAAACAGCAAATTTTAGAATCAGAAATATAATAGAAATCTTGATTCAAAAAAAGAAAAAAGACTAGTGAAGGTAGTAGCCCTCAGCCTGCCCTGTGAGAACTTTGATACCCCAGCAGGAGACCTCAGCTCCTTAGTGCTGGCCTGGCTGAGGCCAAGACAGAGGCTGAGCTAACAGGAAAGCTATACACAGAGAGGTTCCTGCTGAGTGCAGCCTGTGTATATACAAGGTGCTCATGGGAAATTACTTGATCAAGAATTTAATTGATCAAGCTATTAATTAAATTCTGAGAACCTCAAACTGGCCTTCAGCCCATCTGGGTTCCAGAGGAAGTGGCATAATCCCTTCATGAAAAAACACTAGCATAAGTAATAGTAATGGACACTGATGAATATTGCACAATTTAAATATCACCTTAAGTTGAATCTCCAATTCAAGAACGGGTATATTAGTTGTTCTCTTTCATTAGAGTTCTGTCTAGTTTCCCTAAAAATGTAGCCCTTGCAGAGGGTAGATAGCATAATGGTTATGCAAACAGACTCTCATGCCTGAGGCTCCAAAGTCCCAGGTTCAATCCCCCACACCACCATAAGCCAGAGCTGAATAGTGCTCTGGTTAAAATAAATAAATAAATAAATAAACCTTTTGGGGTTGGGCGGTGGTGCAGTGGGTTAATTAGCATGTGGCACAAAGCACAAGGACGGGCGTAAGGATCCGGTTCGAGCCCCAGCTCCCCACCTGCAGGGGAGTTGCTTCACAGGCAGTCTTCTTCTTCTAGCGTTTGCCCTTCTTCCATAGCCAGTCAACAGCATCAGGTTGAGCCTGATGTAAAGTTTCGAGACCTCCTTTGAATCTGGAGAGGTGGCAGTCGTTGATTATGTGGGTCATAGTCTGTCTGTAGCTGCAGGAGCAGTTTGGGTCATCTCTGGCTCCCCAGCGATGGAACATAGCGGCACACTGGCCATGGCCTGTTCGATAGCGATTGAGGAGGGCCCAATCATAACGTGCTAGGTCAAAGCCGGGTTGACGCTTGCAGGGGTCTGTGATGAGGTGTTTGTTCTTTACCTCAGCTGACTGCCAGCTGTTTCCAAGAGACTGGAACAGAGAAGTTCAGTGTAGACATAGGGGACCAGATTGGGTGACGAGACAAGTCAAGCGTTGGACAGGGTGGGCGAAGATATCCGCGTATATTGGCAGGTCCGGTCGAGCGTAGACGTGGGAAATGAACTTAGATGATGCCGCATCCCGACGAATATCTGGCGGGGTGATGTTGCTAAGAACTGGCAGCCATGGAACCGGGGTGGGACGGATGGTTCCAGAAATTATCCTCATGGAGGAATATAATTTGGAATCGACCAAGTGGACATGGGGGCTACGGAACCATACTGGGGCACAGTATTCTGCAGTGGAATAGCATAATGCCAGAGATGATGATCGTAGTGTGGAAGCGCTCGCACCCCATGAGGAGCTGGCCAGTCTTGCAATGATGTTATTCCCTCGCGCCCACCTTTGCTGCAGTTTTTATGAGATGTTTGTGAAATGACAGAGTGCGATCGAGGAGTAACGCCAAGATAGACTGGCTGGGCTTCATGCCGGATTCTCGTATCGCCAAGCTGCACATTAAGCTCACGCGAGGCCAAGGCATGGTGTAGATGAAACAGATGATACCATTTTTGCAGTGCTAGGGGTTAGTCGCCATTTTTTACAGTAATCAGATATCAGAGACATGTCTTTCGTGAGTGTTTCCTCGAGGATGTCGAACTTTGATGCCTGAGTTGCACAGCAGATGTCATAGGCGTAGATGAACTTCCTTGAAGAAGTTTCTGGGGAGGTCATTGATGTAAATATTAAATAGCCAGAACAGAGCCCTGGGGAGGTCACTTGAGACAAGTCTCCATCTGCTAGACTTGTCACCCAGATGTACCCGGAAACTTCTGTTTTGGAGAAGAAACGATATAGTGTTGGCCACCCATGGAGGCAGGCATCTTGAGATCTTGACTAGGAGACCACAGGCAGTGAGCAGGTCTGCAGGTGTCCTATCTTTCTCTCCCTCCTCTCTGTCTTCCCTCCTCTCTCCATTTCTCTCTGTCCTATCCAACAACGAACAACATCAACAATGGCAATAATAATAAACAGAACGAGGCTACAACAACAAGGGCAACAAAAGTGGGGGAAAATGGCCTCCAGGAGCAGTGGATTCATGATGTGGGCACCGAGCCCAGCAATAAACCCTGGAGGAAAAAAAAAATTTTTAAAAAAATGTAGCCCTTAATAACTAACTCCCTTCAATCTTGCGACATAAAGATCTGCTCCTATGGTTGGGCCATTTGTTTTGTTCTCTTTCTTTGTGTGGATAGGAAGCCCTAGAATAAATAAACAAATAAATAAATAAATACATGTTGCTCAATGTAGGGATTATCTGAAGTAGTTCGTTAAAATTTAGGTCATGGTCATGTTGCCACCCAACTGATGTATTGTTGTGCAAGAAT